>NC_137008.1:9646561-9799061 GCF_032717465.1 Coenobita brevimanus | reverse complement strand
GCTAGGCGTTCGATCTCGCCTTAGGGACTCAGGAGAGCTAGAGCTGTATGAGGACATAGATCGAGACTCCGAGTACACAGACATCTCGGACTCTGATGGGCAGACTTGAGGGGTGTTTCGACTTGCAGCCTCCTCCATCTCCTGCCTGCTGACCTGCCGTACCTCATCGATCATCGGGCAGCCATCTCACCACCAACCAACGCACCTTCTCCTGCCTCTGTTGCCTTGCCCTCGTCCGTCAGTTTGCTGTTCCTGCTGTGCTCTGATTGTAGAGCTTGTTCCTGTCTTTTCCTTGACGGACTCTCTGTTCCCGTGCCCCAACAAGTGCGGGGCGAATATCAAACAACAACAACAACAACGGTCTTCCTCAGTCCGAGCGAGTGAAGCCAGTTGGCGGGGCTTAGTGGCCTTGGAGGATGGGAGAAATTGACTCAAAACATTGCTGTTTAGCTAGAAGACTTATTACATTTAATTGCTTTCCGGTGTTCACCACACACAAATTTGGAGAAATATTATTTGCTATGCAAGGTATATACAGTATAAAGACATTCCTTGTCAATGATATAGATCCCTGAAAAACCCACCAGGCACCACACTATACTTAGTTTGTATAGGTCTTGATTTGTTCGTTCTGCAGATAATCATTAATATTCTTTATAAGAAAAGTTAACAACGTGTTGTTTTGACATCATATTATACTGTAGTGACTATAGATAAATATGAATCAGTTATGCAGGCCAATAATAATTACAAATGGTAATATTATTTAATAATTTTTGTTTTCATCAGCAATGGAGAGGGACTGACTCGAAACATCACAGTTTTTTTCAAACTGTCTTCTCAAAAGATCAGCTACTCCCCCAGTAGTCTTCCAATACACCTAAACTGTTCGTGAGTAGATTATTTTTTTCTTTAGTCATCTGTAACATTCTGTAATTGTGCATTTTTCCTTAACAGCCTTCGTTTTGACTGAAGTATATTTTTATTTTTTTCGTGGAAGCTACAAGTTTTTCTTCATTTTCAGCTAACTTTCTCTTTAATTTAGCCTTTTCAGGACCCACAGAGGACCCCATAGGAGAACTTAAGGCTTCATCTACAGGCCTGTCCATAGGAAAGGAACAATCACTTGTGCCTTCTGAAGTACTAGTACTGGTATCAACACTAACAATTCTACTGCTGTTAACAGAATCCAGTTTAACAGACTGTGCTGCTGGTACCTCCCGTTTGTCTGGGCTTTTCCAGGGAAATTTCGTTTTCTTCTGTAAATATGATGGAAAACCAGCAAACACACTTAGTATCACACCTTTCCTTAACATAGTTCGGTGTGGTCCTGTTAAAATCCTCTTTCTTAAAATGTTGAGAACAAAGAACTGCTGATTTTGAAGGATTAAAGTCCTTCCTATGTATTGTTTCCATAAACTTCCTGCGAGAAATTTCATCTCTTGGGATCCTTCAAAATACATGCAGATAAGTTTTTTGTCAAGAGAGTATCAAATGTGGGGTCAATTCAGATTTCTTTGCTCCAAGTTAAATTCAGTTCCAGAGGGAAATTAAGTTATCAAATTCTAATTCATTTGCAAGAGAAAATTTATTGATTCTAGTTGAATTAAATTCACTATAGTTTAAATTTCAAATTACCTAGGCTACATATATTTATCTATTCCACCTCAATGAAATTCACTCAAGGTTGTAGTCCTCCTTACCCCCGGTATACCACTGATAAACTATAGAGTCAGAATCCCTTGTTAGTTTTTTTTTTTGTCTATATTAAACCAATGATTGACATAAAATAACCCTTATAGTATGAAAAGTTGGTCATTATTAAACATTACATACATTGTAAATCAAGTGGATGAGCTGAATTTAAATAGCTTAGGCTAAGATTAGATCAGGTTAGGTGAACTGGGTTAGGTAAGGTTAGGGTAGGATGAGCTGGGTTAAGCTGGCTTGGGGTAAGTAAAGTTAGATGGGTTAATCTAATGCATGGTTAAGATAAGCTAGGCCAGGCTGGGGTAGGTGGGTTAGGTTAGATTAAGTTATGTTAAGCTGGTTTAGGTGATTAGGTTAGGTTAGGCTATAAAGGCTGACTTGGGATAGGCTATGTGGGTTAGGTGTTTGAGACAGCAGTATATACTAGGCCTAGCCTACTTTTTGGCCGAACGGCCACAACTCGGAAGCACTTTGCTGGTATTCTTTACTCCCCCCCCCCCAAATTTGGAATATTTAGTATCAGCACCGGTGTCTAAACTGAATGTAGATTACTGAAGGTTGTTAAAGTCTTAAAAAACATCAGTATCGAATCACTAGACCATAAATGATCAAAGAAAATGCGTGGAAAAGAACCTAACGTGAAACAATTTTGTGCCCATTTCTAGGAAACCATTTCTATATTTAACCTAGTAGTTTTACCTATGGAATGTTACAGAATCCCGTCGATCCCTCTGCGTACACCCAAGAGCAGAACAAGCAGGCATGTTGAGTGCTTACACAAAAAATAATGAAGAGTTCCACTCTCAGCTGACGTTTAAGTCATAGGGGGGCGGGGGGCTGCAGAACACTGGCTTCATGTGATCTCATGCAGACTCCACCCATTATATCTCCATGGTCCTGCCCATGAGAAACCCTCTCCATATTATAGAGCTCAGTGATTATATATATATATATATATATATATATATATATATATATATATATATATATATATATATATATATATATATATATATATATATAGAAGGTAACCAAACTTAACAGTTTAGCAGCCAACATCTGAGGATTGGCAGTTTTGGTTGAAGATCAAAACATATTGGCTGATGTGGTCAGCCGTCCGACTTATGATACCCTCCCCCTGCTTCCTCTTGCTAGACCTTTGGCCGCACTACTTGCTCAGCCTTTGGCTGCACTATAATATTTAGGTACGTACCACCATTTTTATTTAGAGGTGGTGTTCTCTTTCGTGGGCGCACACATGACGTCAGCAGGTCCCCACTTCAGGGTCCTGGAGATGACCTCAGTTCAAGGCTGGCATTCATTCAGGCTAGGCCAACTCAGTTTTTTTTTTTTAAATCATTAATTCTCTGTTCTACCCGGAATATGCCTAACAACTTTGCTATCTTTGGGTTCTCATCACACGCACGAAAAGAAGAAATTTCCTATAATCGCTTCCCCAGAAATGAGGAATTCCGGCGGAAATGGAATTATCTGTGTGGAAAAAATGACAAGATCAACGCTGGTAATGTACGGATTATGTAATAGGCATTTTGAACCAAATGCCTTTGCAAGGAGGATTAAACACGGATTACCTGGTCTGCCAATATTGCAGTGCCAGAAAAAGCTTAAAGGTGATGGACTTTCGATTTGGCAATGCTTGTATCAAAGAAAAAGTCCCTAATTTTTCAGTTTTCGTAAGTTATTAACTAAATTATACCTTACCCCCCCAAAATAATATTGGAGATTATGTAGATACACAGACACACAGATAAATGTTGTGATTCTGTGTGCTCGATTAATATGTTGTAATGGTATGTGGTAGTTACATTACTATCGTATGTGTATACTCGTACAAGTTACATGTTATTGTGATGTGTAATAAGTGATATATATATATATATATATATATATATATATATATATATATATATATATATATATATATATATATATATATATATCGTGATGGTATGTGAGAGTTGTTTGTTGAGACAGATCGCTGACTGTTGCAAAGTATTTCTTATATGAGTGAGACTAACTTTGATGGTGTGTGAATTAAGTCTCATATACTGCATTGAAACAAGGATGGACAGCTTGTGGAGATGTTTAATATGAATTACATATTTTGATGATGCGTGCTCGAGTTGTGTGTTATTATGGTGAATCGCTGTGATGAATGGAATAAGTTATTTATTGTGATGATGGGCCGTATTACTTATATCTTGTGATGGTGTGTGGGAAGTGTTTATGTTGTTACGATTGATGTATGCTTGTTATTTCCTGTATTTATGTGCATCCTGCAACAAGAAGGGACACACAGAACAAATATTGACCTCATTAATTCTGAGGGATACACAGACAAAAAGGTCCTCTGATCTGATCTGGGTATAGACAGTACGAAGGGGGACGCAACTTGGCCTGACATGTGATGATCTCGCCCCACATCAGCTTAACCTAAGCAAGGTCATACAACCAACCCTCTTCTCTGTTGTGCTTGGTTTATTATGGTAGTTTGTGCGCAGTTAAAGCACAAAATGATCCACAGGTATATGTGGCAAGTGATGAGAAGGGTGGGTGGTGAACTGAATGAACAGAAGGCAACGATTAATTATGTGTGTGTGTGAAGGATAGAATGAGAAGGTATGTAATGGATACAGGAGCAAACAGAGGCTGAGGGAGTGGACTTTCGGACAAATGCGATGGTTGAATTGAAGGAGAGAAGGACAGGAGAAAGTAGTCGATACAAGGAGGAGAGATACGTTGCAAAAGGATGCAAAAAAGGCAGCATATACGAGAGAAGTGGAGGAGAAATTGGGCAAATATGATTTGGAGAAGTTGGGGGAGGTGGGCGGTGTGTGCAATATATTCAGAGAAGAAATCTGGGCAGCAGGTGAGGTGGAGTGTTGGGAGAAGAGAAAGCGAAAGGGGGTGCAAGGAACAGCATGATGGAATGAAGATGTGAGGCATGCTGTGAAGCAAGAGAAGAAAGTACTGTATATTATGGGTGCTGTTACGGAACAGAGAAAGATAATGTACACTTTAAGTGAGAATACTAAAAATCACTACTGTCCCGTAAAGTTCCAGGTTCAAAACAAAGAGTTAGGTAAAATTACAAGTCAAAGTTTAATGCTCAAACTAACAATAAAACATTCAGGACTCATAAGGATAATGTAATGGCAAATAAACAGGTTAAATATATGGTTAACTGCAATAGCCTCTATTAACACGAAATTAGCAAGAGTAAATTTATCTAAGTCAGCCCTGATAAAATGAAAATACACCGGGTAATGCTTAGTTAATGCAAGATAAATTATTACAGATACAAAATAATATTAAAACTGACTAACAAAATGAATCCCACACAAATTACGAAAAAAACCTCACTAGGCCTACAAATGAACACCTTATGCTACACAGTACAAGGAAAAAATGCAACAACAGTTATACTCAAATTACACACAGCTGCTAGATGTTTGGACATTTCTTGAGCACTCACAATAATAATAACTGTACAGAGGAGGACAGAGATGTGAACAAAATGAGGAGCAGATCTAAGTGGCAATGATGCAGAGACTGAGCTCATTATATAAGGGCCAGGAGAGCTTGATACAACTTGTAAGAAGGACGTGCAAATGAAGCCATGGGGACAAAGAGCTGACAATCCCGCTCTGAATAACAGAGAGAACGACTTACTCTACTATAACGGTAGAAGAGGGGGACTGAGGCAGAACACGCTCGTGATCAAACATGCAGCAACTGTGCGTTAAAATTACACAAAGGATGATGAAATCATAGGCTATGTAACACCTCCCCACAAAGAAAACGAAATTTACACAGGAAATTTCTTATTACTCTAAAACAATCTGTACATGGCATTACAGAACATGCAAATGTCTTTCCTAATGTTACAAAACATGAGATCTCCCTAGCACGTTCAGTCATAGGTACTTGCCAATATCCCTTTAACAAATCAAACTTACTTATGTACCTAGCCTTTCCGATCTTGTCTATGCAATCTTCCACACGAGGGAGAGGGTAAGTGTCTGTTTTAGTTATCTGATTAACACGTCTGTAGTCAATGCAAAGCCGCTGTGACCCACCTGGCTTAGGGACCAGAGTGACAGGAGAACTCCACTCGCTCTGACAGGGCTCAATCATCTTGTGGTCCAACAGGTAGCCAAGCTCCTTCTGGATGAGAGGAACTTTCACTGGGTTCACACGGTAAGGAGGCAATTTAATTGGCTTTGCGTCTCCAACATCGACATCATGCATCAACACAGTGGTTCTTCCTTGAGTGGCACGGAACACTTGCGGGTACTCCTGCAGTAATGCCGAAAACTCCTGCCTTTCCTTGGGAGGTAGATGAGAAAGCTTAGTCTGGAGATCATTCATGATATCAGGATTCTTCCCCAAACTATCACTCAGGCTCATACTGCATGGGAGAGCTTCACTTGCAGACTCGGGTGGAACAGCTACAGTGCAGACTGGATTATTTTCGTACCGCCTGTGATATAACTTTAGCATGTTGATGTGACATAGTTGCTTGCTCTTTCTACGATCTGGTGTGGCGATGACATAGTTGACATCACTGAGTTTCTTCTCCACGAAATAAGGACCACTAAACTTGGCTTGAAGAGGTTGCCCATGAACTGGTAGCAGAATCAAAACCTGATCTCCTGGCTGAAAGTGGCGTAACCTGGACTTCTTATCATACCAAGTCTTCATCTTCTCCTGAGCAGCTCCTAAATTCTCTCTCGCCAGCTGTAAAGCAGTGGACAGCCGTTCTTTGAACTTCATTACATACTCCAGCAGGTTGACGTCATCTTCCTCCGACAGCCAGCATTCCTTGAGTAACTTAAGGGGTCCTCTTACTTCATGGCCAAACAGTAGTTCAAAAGGTGAGAAGCCCAGTGATTCATTTGGAGATTCTCTTGCGGCAAACACAACGAATGGAAGACCTTTATCCCAGTCTTTCTGATGTTCCAAACAGTATTTCTTGAGCATCGATTTGAGTGTTTGATGATATCTCTCCAACGCTCCTTGGGTCTGGGGATGGTAAGCTGAAGTCGTGATCTGGGTGATGCCCAACTCTTTCAGAGACTGCTAGAAAACGTTTGACATGAAATTACTTCCCCGGTCTGACTGTACCTCCTTGGGCAGACCAAACTTTGTGAAGAACCCTAGCATTTCCTTAACCACGTTCTTTGCTGAGATATTTCTAAGTGGAATGGCTTCAGGATAACGAGTAGCCATATCAATCATGGTCAACACATAAGAAAATCCTGAAGAAGTCTTAGGAAGAGGGCCCACAATATCCACCAACACACGGGTGAAAGGCGCCTCAAAAGGAGGAATGGGAACTAGAGGTGCAACCTTTTCCGTCTGATTACACTTCCCCACAACTTGACAGGTGTGACAAGACTTACAATACCAGGAAACATCCCTGAAGATACCTGGCCAGTAGAAGTGTTTCAAAATGCGTGCCACAGTCTTCCTCACTCCAAGGTGTCCTGCCAAACTGGAATCATGAGCCACTCTAATGATATCCTGCCTACAAACACGAGGGATGACAACTTGATGTACAACCTCCCATTCACAGTCGGCTGATGCTGTTGGGGGTCTCCACTTCCTCATAAGTACTCCTGACTTTACATAATAACAAGTAGAAGCACCGGCTGACTCTTCTTCACTGTAAGCAGAGTTAGCTAGACCTTTCAACTCAGGGTCAGCAACCTGCAACTCAACCAACTCTTGACGAGACAAATTATCAACACTACGGGGTACTGCCTCATCTGGTGAGTGGTCCAAATTAGCAAGAAAAGTGTCAGCTAGGATAACATCATCATCATCATTATCCTCTAAATCACCAGTAACTTTAGACTTAGCCCTAGTGACAGCACATGCAGGGGACACATCAGGGACATCACAATCCTGGGACACAGCCACTGGCTCACTAGACAACTGAGGAGCTGGACACACTTGACTTCCACCAATATCATTTCCAAGTAAGAAAGTTACACCTGACATTGGGAGTGTCTCAACCAACCCAACCATAACAGAACCATTAACAAAACCAGACTCTAAATTCACTCTGCACAGAGGGACAGAGAAGTAATTATTCCCTACACCTTGTAAGATTACAGTTTCATCAGAGGAATTAACATTAGAGCCTAGAACACTGGTCAGCATAAGGGATTGGCAAGCACCTGTATCACGATATATTTTAACTGATTTCCTGTCATTACTGTCCAGAGGACTGACAAAACCATCAGACAGGAAATTAGCACATGAACTCTTGAGAGTGTCACCCACGTTACTGCTCAAAAGAGGAGCTCCATCATGAGAATTTAAGTTACCCCTCAAAGCAGGTTCAGTTAACTCAGTTAAAGAATTCTGGGAACTCTCAAGAGTGGACACTAGACCAATTGACTGAATATTTAAAGACTCCTTTTTGTTCACATCACGCTGTCTCCTGAAACATCTCTCCGTAGTATGACCAAGCTTACTACAATAAGTACATTTACTTTTCTGAAATCTAGAGGTGAAGCTGGTATTTACTTCCTGAGAAACATCATCCTTATTCTCTTTCCTGTTACCTGTACTCTGAGTAGAGGCAACGTAGTTACTCTCAGCTTTCCCTTTTTCTTTAGAATATCTCTTGTGAGTGAGAACATATTCATCAGCTAAAACTGCAGCATCAGACAAATTATCTATCCTTTTCTCATCAAGATATAGGCTTACATCTTTATAAATACACCTTTTGAAGTCCTCCAGCAAAATCATCTGCTTAAATTTGTCAAAATCAGAATCCACATTCTTAGAATTTAACCACTGCTCTAACAAATCTTCTTTGATTTTTGCATACTCAACATGGGATTGCTTATCTTGCTTGTAAGTTGTCCTAAATTTTACTCTATAAGCTTCAGGAACAAGCTCATAGGCCTTAAGAATCAAGCTCTTAACTACATCATAATTATCAGACTGATCCTGAGGCAAAGATGCATAAGTTACTTGAGCTTTACCGGTGAGAACAGTTTGAAGGAGTACTGGCCAATACTCCTTAGGCCAATGAAAACCTGTAGCTACCCTCTCAAAGAACTGAAAATACTTGGTTAAATCAGATTCATTAAAAGGAGGGACAAGTTTAACATTTTTAGCCACATCAAAATCATCAGAGCTAGATGAACCAGTTCCACCTTGTTTCATGCGATACTCATGGTCTGCCTGAATCCTAGCAATTTCAACTTCTGCCTCAGCCTCCTTAGAACGGGCCTGAAATTCAGCCTCCTTAACACGAGACTCCGCGTCCTTAGCCTTAGCCTCCTGCAGGGCTAGCTGTAACTTAGCTAATTCAATCTGCGTTTGCTCATTTGGAGGAGTTACATTAAACAAGCTTTCATTAATCATGTCAACAATTTGATCTTTAGAATGATGAGAGCGAACAGCAATTCCCAATTGTTGAGCAACAAGCTTAAGTTCATTCTTTGTTCTGTTTTCTACATCACACACTGTTTGCACATTTGACAAAAAATCTTTGGCTTCATCAAGTGTAGTAATAGTAGACATAATTAATAAGTAACAGTCACAAAATATCAAGCAATATCCTTATGATAATATCCTGAATATCCTGATAAGAGGTCGCCAAATTTATGTTACGGAACAGAGAAAGATAATGTACACTTTAAGTGAGAATACTAAAAATCACTACTGTCCCGTAAAGTTCCAGGTTCAAACAAAAGAGTTGGGTAAAATTACAAGTCAAAGTTTAATGCTCAAACTAACAACAAAACATTCAGGACTCATAAGGATAATGTAATGGCAAATAAACAGGTTAAATATATGGTTAACTGCAATAGCCTCTATTAACACGAAATTAGCAAGAGTAAATTTATCAAAGTCAGCCCTGATAAAATGAAAATACACCGGGTAATGCTTAGTTAATGCAAGATAAATTATTACAGATACAAAATAATATTAAAACTGACTAACAAAATGAATCCCACACAAATTACGAAAAAAACCTCACTAGGCCTACAAATGAACACCTTATGCTACACAGTACAAGGAAAAAATGCAACAACAGTTATACTCAAATTACACACAGCTGCTAGATGTTTGGAGATTTCTTGAGCACTCACAATAATAATAACTGTACAGGGGAGGACAGAGATGTGAACAAAATGAGGAGCAGATCTAAGTGGCAATGATGCAGAGACTGAGCTCATTATATAGGGGCCAGGAGAGCTTGATACAACTTGTAAGAAGGACGCGCAAATGAAGCCATGGGGACAAAGAGCTGACAATCCCGCTCTGAATAACAGAGAGAACGACTTACTCTACTATAACGGTAGAAGGGGGGGACTGAGGCAGAACACGCTCGTGATCAAACATGCAGCAACTGTGCGTTAAAATTACACAAAGGATGATGAAATCATAGGCTATGTAACAGTGCATAGAAAGAAGAGTCATGGAGGAAGTTTCGACAAAAGAGAGAGTTATATGTAGAGAGGAAGAGACGTGAAAAGATTACTAAGAGAGTAGGAAGAGAGTGTATGAGGAGTTTGAAAGGAATTTGAGTGTAGCATGGAGGAAATGTAAGAAAATGTTCTGGAAGGAGGGAAAGAAAGTTAGACGAGGTGATAAAAAAGTTAGAAGGGGGTGAAAGATAAAAACGTAGATTGATAATGGCGAACGGAGAAAAATGAGCAGATGGAGAGATTACTTTATGGAATTATTAAATGTAGTGAATGAAAGTAATGTAAGTATATAATAAGTGGCTCGGGAACGGCTGGGAGAAAGAGAGAGGTGAGAAGAGAGGAAGAGATCAGTAGGATGGAAGTAATGAAAGCAATTAAGAAAGTCAACATGGGGAAAGCCCCAGGAATTGACGGAGTGTGCGGTGAAAATGCTGAAGCATGGATATGGAAGATGCGAAGATTGGCCTGGGAGAAACGTAGAGTCCCGGAGGATTAGAAGTCAGGTATAATTATTCCCTTGCCCAAAGGAAAAGAGAAAAGAAGTGTGTGGTGATCATAGGGGTATTTGTCTTCTCAAAGTAATAGGAAAAGTAAATGGTAGGAAAATTATTGATAAAGTCGGGAAAATAACTGAGGGATTAGTTGGAGAAGAACAGAAAGGTTATAGGAAGGAAAGAAAAGGGGTTGTGTAGATGAGATATTCATCCTTAGGTCTTCAGTGGAAAAGTTGGTCGAGAAAGGAAAGAAGTTGGATGTGCCCTTCATGGATTTGGAGAAAGCATGTCAGAGTGGACAGACACAGAATGTCCACCTATCTATCCATCTATCTATTGCCAGACGCCTTAATCCCTTATACGGAGTGGCCACAAACAAATCGCCTCCAAGTCACCCTGTCCCCTGCCATTTCACTGCCCTGCTCCCAATTCACACACCCCTCTCACCTATACCTCTCCATCCCTCCATCACATCCTTGGCCTTCCCCTCCCTCTCTCCCCCTCCACCTCACTCACATACACTCTTTTCGTCAGTCTCTCACTCTTCATCCTCTCCACATGGCCAAACCACCTCAGTGTGTTTCTCCTAGTGCTTCCTATCACATCCACATCCACACCACAATGCTCCTTCACATCCTCATTTGTCGGTCTTTCTCTTCATGTGACTGTACATGCTCCCCTCAAATAACTCATTTCCACTGCTCTTACTCTTGACTTGTGTCCCTCCAACAACGTCCAAGCTTCACTTCCATACGTCAGAGTTGGTATCACAACACTATCATGTAATAACTTTTTCACTTCCATGCTCACTTCCCTGTTTCTTATCACTGCATTCAAGGAACCAGGAACCTTTCTTCCCTGTCGTACCCTTTCAAGCACTTCACCCTCCAAACTTCCATCCATACTAATCACACTACCCAAGTACTTAAATGTACTCAAATTTTCCATTTCCTCCTCATCCAGCCTCACTGTACATTCACTGACTTCACCTCTCTCGAAGACTGTAACTTAACTCTTTCCTACATTCACCTCTAAATTCTGTTTCTTACAAACTCTCTCAAACTCATTCATCAAGCCTTGCAGCTCCCCTTCGTCGTCACTTAACAACACAGTATCATCTGCAAACAACAGTACAGGGAGTTTTCAAACACTGTCCTCTCTCACCTGGGCCACTCCAACATCCACTGTCCTACCTTGTATCTCTTTTATAATCCCATCCATATACAGATTGAACAACCATGGAGACATGATACATCCCTGTTTCAACCCAACCTTCAAATAGAAAAACTTACTCAGTTCACTATCCACAAGCACTGCAGCCTTAGCACCGTCATACATACTCTTCACGGCATTCAACAACTTCCCATCTACTCCATGTATTCTAAATACTTTCCACAATCCTTGTCTATCCACCCTGTCATATGTTTTCTCCAAATCCATGAAGGCCGCATACAACTTCTTTCCCTTCTCTAGACACTTTTCCACTAAAGATCTAAGAATGAATATATGATCTACACAATCTCTTCCCTTCCTAAAACCTCCCTGTTCTTCTCTAATTCCTCTGTTATTTCCCTAACGCCGTCAATAAATATCCTACCGTATACTTTTCCTATTACACTAAGACGACAAATGCCCCTATGATTACCATACACTACTTTTTCCCCTTTCCCTTTGTACAAGGGAATTTTTATTCCTGACTTCCAATCATCCGGGACTTTATCTTCCCCCCAGGCCAATCTGCACACCTTCCACATTCATTCTACTATTATCTCTCCCCCATGCTTCAGCATTTCACCACACACTCCATCAATTCCTGGGGCTTTCCCCATTTTGACTCTCCTTAATGCTTCCACAACTTCCATCCTACTGATTTCTACATGTCTTCTCACCTCTCTCCTTCTCCGAGCCATTCCCCAGCCACTTATACTCTCATTACTTTCATTCTCTATTTTCAACAATTCATTAAAGTGTTCTCTCCATCTGCTCACTTTTTCTCCCTTCTCACTAGTAATCTACCATTTTTATCCTTCACTCCCATACTAGCTTCATTGCCACTCTGTCTGACTCTCTTCACCTCTTTCCAGAGCATTTTCTTACATTCCCTCCACTTTACACTCAAATTCCTTTCAAATTACTCATCCACTCTCTTCTTACTCTCTCTTACTAATCTTTACACCTCTCTCTTCCTTTGTACATATAACTCTCTCTTCTGTCTCCCAACTTCTTCCACGCCCCTATTTCTCATCCATTCATTTTATGCTTTCTTCTTTTGTGCCACAATCTGTCTCACCTCTTCATTCCACCATGCTGTGCCTTGCATCCCCTTTCGTCTTCTCTTCATCCCAAACACCACCTCACATGCTGCACATACGGTATTTCCTCTTTGAATATCTTGCACACACCTTCCATGGCCCCCGTCCGCTCCGATTCATAGTGCCCAATCCTTCTTAAAGTTCTCTCTTACATTCTGCCATTTTCTCATCCTCTTGTAACCTTTCCACTCTCCTTACATCTACTCCTTCCTCCCGTCCTTCCCTTCTTCTATTTCTCCATTTTACTTGGACCTGATTCTGACCACCATCAAGGAGTAGACTGTAGCACCAGTCGAGCAGGGCAGTACTCCCGAGGTGGATGGAAAGCTGATGACAGGGAGTGCTGGAGCTCCCGTTTCATCTGCCCTCAGGACTAGTTCCTGACCATCCCCCTTTGCTGAACTTTTTCAGTGTCTGTTACACAGAGAGTAGGCCAGCATGCTCTCCAGTACAAATTTCTCTAACTATCTACTCCAAACTACATGCACAGTACACACTACACTTCCTTTTCCAAAAATAAAAAATCATGGCGTCACAACACACAGCCTCGGAGTCCCCAGGGGGGGGGACCATAAATCCCTCCACCATCCGCCCCTCTCCCGATGACGACTCGAGGTGCCTGGAACCACTGTCTGACTCTCTTCTTCTTCATTTCTGCAACATTCGCGGCCTTTCCTCTAACTTTCGCTCTGTTGAGCACCACCTCTCCTCCTCTAAACCTCACCTTCTTTTTCTAACGGAGACTCAGCTGTCTGAGGCAACTGACAGCAAACCCTTTTCTGTATCCTCCTACTTTCTCTATACTCATTTCAAAGCCAAAGGTGGCTGTTGTGTATATATACGCAACGACTTATCTTGCTCTCGTGTTTCTGAACTCGATTCTTCCGAATTCTCTACACTCTGGCTTCGACTTTCCTGTCATTCTCTGACTAAATATATCTGTGCTGTTTACTTATCCCCTAATTCTACTGACTATCAAAAATTCTTCGACTATCTTACTTCTACGATGGAACACATTCTATCCATTTCTCCTTTCTCTGAAATCTCCATTCTAGGAGATTTCAATGTTCACCACCACCTTTGGCTCTCCTCTCCTTTCACGGATCCACCGAACAAGCCTACATCTTTTCTATCCTTAATGACCTAGAGCAGTTTGTACAGTACCCTACCTGTATCCCAGACCGCCTTGGAGAGAGCTCCAACATACTTGACCTCTTCCTCACAACTAATCCTTCTGCTTACTCTGTTAATCTTTTCTCTCCTTTGGGCTCCTCCGATCACAACCTTATTACCTTAACCTATCCTATCACTCCGGTACGGCCTGTGGACCCTCCAGGGAAACGTCGTCTGTGGCATTTTGGAGCCGCAGACTGGGAGGCCCTCAGGCAGTACTTCTTTGATTTTCCCTGGAATGATTATTGTTTCCGTGGCCGGGAGCCATCTGAGTGTGCCTTCCGCATTACGGAGGTTATTCTCTCGGGCATGGAAGCATACATTCCTTTCTCATATCCTTTGACTAACGCAAGAAAGCCTTGGTTTAATCACGCTTGTTCTAATGCTGTTCGCAACAAGGAGAGGGCCTACAAAAGGTACCGGAGCCACCCCACCCCCGAATCACATCATCTTTACGTTTCTGCCCAGAATCGTGCTAAGTCTGTTCTTCGCTCTACTAAAAATAATTTCATCCATACTAAATGCTCTCAACTCTCCAACTCGAATTCTTCCTGCTCCTTCTGGCACCTTGCCAAAAATCTTTCTAACAACTTTACCTCATCATCCTTCCCTCCTCTTTTCTACTCTGATGGTTCTGTAGCTATTTCTTCTACTGATAAAGCAGACCTCTTCGCACAGACTTTCTCCTCCAATTCCACCTTAGACGATTCCGGTGCTGTTCCTCCATCACTTCCCCCCTCTGACTTCCTCATGGCTGACATTAAAATTTCTTCAGTTGATGTATTTTCTGCCATCACTGGCTTCAGTACTAACAAGGCATATGGGCCTGATGGGGTCCCTCCTGTTGTTCTCAAGAACTGTGCTTCTGTGCTTACACCCTGCCTAGGGAAACTCTTTCGCCTTTGTCTGTCAACTTGTACCTTTCCTTCTTGCTGGAAGTTTGCTCTCATTCAGCCAGTCCCAAAGAAGGGTGACCACTCCCAACCCTCCAACTATCGTCCAATTGCTTTAACGTCCTGTTTTTCAAAAGTTTTCGAGTCAATTCTCAATAGAAAAATTTTAAGGCATCTTTCCTATCACAACCTTCTTTCCGATCGTCAGTACGGGTTCTGTCAGGGACGCTTCACTGGCGATCTTCTCACCTACCTTTCAGACTCCTGGTCATCCTCCTTTCGGGACTTTGGCGAAAGCTTTGCCATTGCACTTGACATCTCTAAGGCTTTCGATCGAGTCAGGCATAAATCTTTAATTTCCAAACTGCCCTCCTACGGTTTCTATCCTTCTATCTGTGCCTTCAACGCTAGCTTTCTTCCTGGTCGTTCAATAGCCGCTGTTGTAGACGGCCATCGTTCTTCTCCTAGATCTATCAACAGTGATGTTCCTCAGGGCTCTATCCTATAACCAACTCTCTTCCTTTTATTCATCAATGATCTTCTAAGCTGTACATCTAACCCTATCCACTTATACGCTGATGACTCCACCCTTCACCTTTCCATTCGGTTCCCGCAACGTCCATCTCAACAGTTACTTCAGCAAACAAGGGATGAGGCTATGTCACACCTAATGTCTGACTTGGGTCGTATCTCTGACTGGGGTAAAAATAATATGGTTGTTTTTAATACATCTAAGACTCAGTTCTTACACCTATCAACCCGACAAAATCTTCCACAGATATACTCACTAATGTTTAATAATATTCAGCTTAATCCTTCATCATCCTTGAACATGCTTTGGGTTTCATTTACTCGGGACTTATCTTGGAAAGATCATATTACATCTCTTGTAAAATCTGCTTCCAAGAGATTGGGTGTGCTAAGCCGACTCCACTCTTTCTTTACCCCTGCACAATTGGTGACTCTATACAGGGGTTTTATCCGCCCCTGTGTGGAGTACAACTCTCATGTGTGGGGAGGCTCCCCACATACAGCCCTTCTCAATAGGGCTGAGTCAAAGGCTTTTCGTCTCATTAACTCTCCTCCTCTTACTGACTCCCTTCAACCTCTGTCTCTTCGCCACACTGTTGCATCGTTATCTCTTTTCTATCGCTACTTTAATGGTCACTGCTCCTCTGAACTGTCTGCTTGCATTCCTCCACCTCTACGATGGGCGCGTAGCACCCGTCTAGCAACAAACTCTCATCCTTTTTCTGTCCAACTCTCTAATGCAAGAGTTAACCGTTACTCCCAGTCTTTCATTTATGCAACCGGTCAGCTCTGGAACTGTCTCCCTCTGTCTGTATTTCCTGCTGCCTATGATCTCCAGTCTTTCAAACGCAGTGTGTCCAGGTATCTCAAAATGATCGGATCTTGAAATTGGCTCTCTATTGTATTTTGTTTTTCTCTTTGAGGGAACCGTTACTGCGGGCTCATGGCCTTTGGTTCCTTCTTCCTCGCATAAGAAGAAAAAAAAAAAGTGATGGTCAGAAAGTCCACTCCCCCAACCTTTAAATGCTCTTGCATCCATTACACATCTTCGCATCCTTTCATCCACACACACATAATCAATCATTGCCTTCCTTTCATTCAGTTCACCATCCATCCCTCTCATCACTCTACATGTATACCTGTGGATCATTTTGTGCCTGAAGAGGGTATTGGCTATCACCAACCCCCTCCAGGCACAAATGTCCACTAAAGCACTGCCATTCTCATCTATCTCAGCAGTCATACCCCACTAACCAACTACCGGTACTCCATCCACCTTCACATTCCTTACTTTCCCATTCATCTCACCAATTAAAAACACTCTCATTCCTTTCAAACTTCTCTATGCACACTTCCACATTTGTCATGAACACTTCTCTCACTCTGCTTGCACGATCTTGCGTTGGTGCAATGTGGAAATATAAATATAGGGAGTAAATGGGAAGCTGCTGAATGCCGGGAAGAGTATGTATAAGGGAGCTAAGGTTGCTATGCGTGTGGATTATGAATTGAGTGAATTATTTTATCTGAATGTTGGATTGAAACAAGGATCTGTCATTTCTCCATGTTTGTTCAATCTGTATATGGACGGGATAATAAAAGCGATACAAGGCAGGACAGTAGATGCTGGAGTGGCCCCAATGAGAGAGGGCAGCATTTAGAAAATTCCTGTTCTGTTGTTTGCAGATGATACTGCATTATTAACTGAAGATGAAGGGGAACTGCACGGCTTGGTGAATCAGTTTAAGTGAGTGTGTAAGAAACGGAATTTATTGGTGAATGTGGAGAAGAGAAAAATTATTGTCATCGAGAGAAACGATGTCACTGAAGTGCTTGAGTAGTGTGATGAGTAAGGATCGAAATTTGAAGGCTGAGGTGCTTGAAAGGGTACAGTAGGGAACAAAAGTTGCTGGTTTGTTGAAAGCAGTGATAAAAAAAAGGGATGTGAACATAGAAGTTGAGAAGTCGCTGCATGTTAGTATTGCAGTACCAACTCTAACGTATGGAAATGACGCTTGGACCTTGTTGGAGGGACGCAAGTCAAGAGTGAGAGCAGTGTACATGAGTTATTTGAGAGGAGCATATGGATTTCCAGGGAGAGACAGACTAACAGAAATGAAGGAGCATTATGGTGTGGAGGAGAATGATAGAAAGCGTTAGAAGAAATACGCTGAGGTGGTTTGGCCATGTGGAGAGGATGGAGCGTGAGAGGCTAACGAGGAGAATGTATATGAGTGAGGTGGAAAGGGGGAGATGGATGAGGAGGCTGCGGATGAGGCGGAAGGATGGAGTGGAGAGATATATGAGAGAGACGGTGTGAGCTAGGGGCAGGGCAGCAAAATGGCGGGGGACAGGACAACATGGATGCAGTTTGTATTCGGCCACCCCCTATTAGATTAACGCATCTCGGAATAGATAGATAATTTAGTTACACTCTTTTAGGAGCTGCCTAGCATGGGTTAAATGACAAACACACACACACACACACACACACACACACACACACACACACACACACACATATATATATATCCTGAGGATACCCATCATCGCCGACCCGAATGTTGGCGCCAGAGGGAAGCGGAAAACGAGGGCACAAAACAAAACACTCATACAGGAAATCAAGGAAGCAATCGGCCCTGATGTCCATGATTATGGGAGAGATGCAAGGTGATCCTGGTCTTTAGTCTTACTGAAGTGGATTTTTTTTTTTTTTTTTTTTTTTTATGTGTCCGACTCTGGGCATAGGCTTCACAGCCTGCTATCAAGGCCCAGTAGTCCTCCTACATACCATACACCTCTACATGTCACCACTTCGGCGCTAACACCCACCGTCCATACTGAATACATGCTAGGGCTGTCTCATACAGGACTGGAGTATTGGTATTAGAGGGGGTATTTTTACGACATGTCGGCGGGTCTTCTGGTAGATCAGTAAAGCCTGATTTAATGAAATTCAAATCCTTAAACTGTTCCCTGCCCCAGCCGGGATTCGAACCTGGGTCCGGTAGGACTGCAGGCCACCTCTCTACCGATTGAGCCACCGCCTCCCCCAATTACAGTTAGCGGCAGTAAGAAGGAAGAAGGAAGCTCTGGTTTGGGACAAAGGAAGGAATAATGAAGAATCAGCACCAAGCCATAACATGGCTATATGGCAGTTTAGGAGTACGCGGAAAATACTGGCCACAAGAAACACAGAATTAACAAGAAGAGAATTAGGACAGAATAGGAGAAGAGGACTGTAAGGACAGGAAGACTGGAGACAAAAAGACCCTGTTTTGTCGCATCTTACGACAAGCAGGGGTACTGGGGAATATTCCTCCCTCCCCCTCTCCAGGAGGGGTGAGAGAAAGAGAAGAGCACCACACGGAAACAGATTGCGCTGGCCTCTGATGAGGCTACTGCTGTTGCCAAGAAAAATCTTACTAAGTCTTTATCACCGGTTAAGTTAAAGTACAATTTATCTGGAGCATCTTTGAAACGCTGATCAGAGGAAGACATCAGCCGAGCACTTACTATGTGTAATTTAAGCCGTAAAGCTTACATGTATGTACATGGCAAGTGTAAATTTCCTTGTCGTTCAGTTTCCACAGTAAATAGTTTGGTGTCCAAAATAAATTTTGAGCCACGTATAGTACAGTTTTCCACATGTTCAAAGATAAAGCAAACTCAGTGATTCATCAAGAACGTCTTTGCGTTATTTCATTTGATGAACTTTGCGTGGCTACTGAATGGGGTTATGACAGGGGATGTGACACTCTGTGTGAAACAAAATCTCGAATCCAGCGTATTATGCTCAGAGTTCTTGCAGCACTATGACAACAACTTATTTACTACAACATCAACACCAGTGTCAACAAGAATATCTCATTTGACGTAAATAAAATAGTCGAAGCGCAAAGATAGTGTATTATTGCCATGGTTAATGAGCTTGATCCAACCACTGAGCTCCTGTAGAACAGGCTTGGCAGAGGGTTAGATAACTGCTCCTTCAAAAATCCAGCAGCTCCTGATCGAGATGCATATGAATTTGCCGATGCACCCCATCTGATTAAACTCATGTCATCACATCTTAAACCCGGGAATTCATCTAGGTCATGGAAATTATGTGAGGATGTGAACGTCAGTTATTTCTGAGATGTTCAGGAGATTTGAAACCAACATATCGTTTGGCATTGAAGCATATTGGCGTCAGAGGTCCAAAAAGAATGAATGTGCGACTGGTTGTTACGTCAAAGTATGACGCCACTGCGAAAGCATTGACTTACTTTTGTGAGAATGGGCTTCTGAGAAGCATGGACTGGAAGCAACTTCATAGACCTTGTAAATTTTTAGTCTGATGTGTTTAATTCAATGGTTGTGTATGATAAACATAGGTCTAGAAATGCATACAGGGAAAATTTGGGAGAGCAGAATGAAACTAAGGTATGTGCTCAGTCTATGAAGTAGGTGGCAAGAAAAGCATGTACAACATCCAAAAGGGATTGTAGTTTCTTGTTAATCTCTACCAAGGCTTCTGGAACTAATTAAAGATAGATACAGCATAAAATACATAATGACTCACAGACTGAACCGAGAACAACTAGAGCATCTTTTTGCGTGTCTGCGGCAAAGTGGTCTTTACTATAAACAACCACCACCAGTTGATATGAAGTTCAGAATTCGTACGCATCTCCTAGGGAAGGAGACTACACTTGTGGGAGGCAGCTACAATTCAGAAGGAGAGAGTAATGGGATGTTTATGTCAGAGGGATCATTTGTCAGCTGAGTAGTCATGCAACTGAGGAAACTGCATGGTCAATACATCTGGAATCCGATCTCTGCCAAACTACAATGTGATGCGATACAAAGGGATACGATATAACAGCATCAGTGATGGAGAGAGTAATTTACAGGTTAAAAATGTTAGCAGTGTCGTCTTAAAACTTACCACATTTTACTCATTGAATGCTTATACTTCTTATGCAGTAAGTTCAAACTCAGTGTCTTGAGAACAAACTCCGCCCGTACCAAGCCTCCTCAGCCCATTACTGTTTTCCTGTTTCCAACGCCTTTACTTTTAAAAAGACTCCTGTTGAGCTAGCATCAATATATACCACGGATTAAAGTTCGTTAATGCATGCATTCTTGTGAAAAAAATTTATCATACGTATAGTTCTTTCTGTTAACACATACATATTGTCTATCCCTGACACCAACCCATCGGCAAATACCTCTCACAAAGAGTGTTCCCACTTTTACGCTGCCCAAACTTTACAGTGATTGCGATACGATTCTCTTTCTGTTATTCTACATCTACTCCACTGTAAACAAACAAACTTCAACACCTTCCACACTGTACACTTCCACTACAAGTACATTTTGACATCACCCGCGCGTGAGCACTCCCAGCGTGATCAGACACACTCTGAATCAAGCTACAATATATCAGCAAAGACCGATCTCACACTCACTTGGCTTCTTAAAAGATCAATAACTCAATAAAATTCTCTCCATTTACCCTCCTCGCACCTCTCACATCTTATTTAGACTTGGAGACAGAGGATAGTAGCTCTCATTGATTCTGTGTCCTGGCGGTAATAATGTAAGATGTGGTGAAGGGGTGGTGGTGGTGGTGGTAATGGTTATGGTAGTTCATGGTGTTGTAGTTGATTGTAAGTTCTTGTATTCCCTCTAATTTGTTAGCGTTATGTATTGCGGTGATGCTGAGCAAATTTGTAACTGTGGTGCATTTTTGAGTTCGTGATCGTATTTGATTTTAATTTTTGTGTCGTTCTTGGTGTGCTTTGCTGATGTATCAGTGGTGATATGTGAAGTTGTGCGATGGTGTTTGTATGTAACTGTGAAAGTGAGAGTGGGAAGCTGTGCTTCATGATGGTGTGTGTTAAAGCTAGTGTGTTGTATGGAGTCGTGGTTAAAAAACTGTGATCATATTAATGTGGCTGAGGGAAGAAACGGTTTTTAATAATTAAAAAAATTAAGAAACTAACAAGGATCACTGGGTATCATCACTTTCAACACTGCTATTACCTGAGTGGGGTTGTCTCTATACGATTACGAGCTAGATTTAGCATTGCGACGTTATGGAAAACATTTACTGCCCAAAGCAAAGCAGCACAGTGAGCTTCTAATGTGGTGCTGGTCCTTTGACGATGTTTCTTATGGTTCATAATAAATCAAAATGACATGAGCTGTGATACGTATCCTAGATCTGTTTTCCTTGTATTATGTGAGTAAAGAAACATCGTGGTATTCATGAGGGTATGATCAAAAGCTTTAAGAGAAAATTCTCTGAGGTGGTTTGGCTTTGTGGAGAGGCTAGAGTATGAGAGACTGATAAGGAAAATGTGAGTGAGATTGAAGGGGGTGAGGGGGAGTAGGACACCAAGGATGAAATAGAACGATGGAATATGGAGATATATGAGACAGGGAGATGTAAGTTGGACGTAGGGCAGCCACATGGTAAATGTTAGGGCAACGTGGAGAAGGTTTGTTTGTAGCCATCCCTTACAGGATTAAAACGTATGGTTAAAGATAGATAGACAGATAGACCGATTTTATGACACCGTCTCTTATTTTTTAAAAGATCCCTTATACAATTAGTGTACGATTTTTTACTTCTAAACTATCACGCTGATTTCATTAGTAAGGGTATACCGTTACAAAAATAAACACTCAAACTGTCTCGACAATCAGTTTGTTTCCTATTGTTGAATAATATCGATATCTGTCTATAGCTTGATCCTTTGATCTCGAAAGAGGAAAATAATATGACACCATTCTCAAAACTTATGAAATAATGCAGATGACTTCATTTTATAGTCCGAATAATACTAGTTCTAAAATATCGTTATTAAACTGGTAAAGAAAGAAAATTAAATTCCATGTTTTCCCCAACACCTGCATTACAGTGATACTCAACACATCTTCAGACTAACAGACATCACTCATATTTTACGGTTTTGAGCAAACTAGTGCATTACTTGATACGAAATGGGCGCCGTGTGTGACTGTTAAATGGGATCTATGAAGAGAGTTCCTTAGCTCTGATCAACATGTATTACGGTATTATTAACGTGCATCCGTCACATGAAAATACACTTTTGCGCTTTGTGAAGATTTCATCACTGCTATGCAATATTATATATATATATATATATATATATATATATATATATATATATATATATATATAGATAGATAGATAGATAGATAGATAGAAATATAGATAGATAGATAGATATAGATATAGATATATAGATATATATATATAGATAGATAGATAGATAGACAGATATACACACACACACATAGATAGATAGATAGATAGATACACACACACACACACACACACACACACACACACACACATATATATATATATATATATATATATATATATATATATATATATATATATATATATATATATATATATATATCTATTGCCAGACGCCTCAATCCCGTTTGGGGTGGCCACAAACAAATCGCCTCCAAGTCGCCCTGTCCCCCGCCATTTCACTGCCCTGCTCCCAACTCACACACCCCACTCTCATATACCTCTCCACCCCATCCCTCCATCTCATCCTCGGCCTCCCCCTCCCTCTTCCCCCCTCCACCTCACTCACATACACTCTCTTCGTCAGTCTTTCACCCTCCATCCTCTCCACATGGCCAAACCACCTCAGTGTGTTCCTCATAACGCTTCCTATCACATCCACATCCACACCACAACGCTCCGTTAC
Organism: Coenobita brevimanus; assembly: GCF_032717465.1. Taxonomy (NCBI): domain Eukaryota; kingdom Metazoa; phylum Arthropoda; class Malacostraca; order Decapoda; family Coenobitidae; genus Coenobita; species Coenobita brevimanus. Next base: position 9,775,726 of record NC_137008.1, on the reverse strand, counting down.
ATCCTCATTTGTCAGCCTGTCTCTCCACGTGACTCCACAGGCTCCTCTTAAATAACTAATTTCCACTGCTCTCACTCTTGACTTGTGTCCTTCCAACAATGTCCAAGCTTCACTTCCGTACGTTAGAGTCGGTATCACAATACTGTTATGTAGTAACTTTTTCACTTCCATGCTCACTTCCCTGTTTCTTATCACTGCTTTCAAGGAACCGCAACCCTTCTTCCCTGCCGCACCCTTTCAAGCACTTCACCCTCCAAACCTCCATCCTTACTCATCACACTACCCAAATACTTAAACGTACTCACATTTTCCAATTCCTCACCATCCAACCTCGCTGTACATTCACTAACTTCACCTCTCTCAAAGACTATCACTTTACTCTTCCTACACTCACCTTTAGGTTCCGTTTCTTAACACTCTCTCAAACTCATCCACCAAGCCTTGCAGCTCCCCTTCGTCTTCACTCAACAACACAGTATCATCTGCAAACAACAGTACAGGGAGTTTCCAAACACTATCCTCTCTCACCAGGGCCACTCCAACATCCACTACCCTACCTTGTACCTCTTTTATTACCCCATCCATGTACAGATTGAACAACCATGGAGACATGATACATCCCTGTTTCAAACCAACTTTCAAAGAGAAAAATTCACTTAGTTCACCATCCACACGCACTGCAGCCTTCGCACCATCGTACATACTCTTCACAGCATTCAACAACTTCCCATCTACTCCATATATTCTTAACACTTTCCATAATCCTTGGCTATCCACCCTGTCATATGCTTTCTCCAAATCCATGAAAGCCACATACAACTTCTTTCCCTTCTCTAGAAACTTTTCCACTGAAGATCTAAGAATGAATACCTGCTCTACACAACCTCTTCCCTTCCTAAAGCCTCCCTGTTCTTCTCCAACTAATTTCTCTGTTCTTTCTCTAACTCTGTCTATAAGTATCCTACCATACACTTTTCCTATTATACTAAGAAGACAAATGCCCCTATGATTACCACACACTTCTTTCTCCCCTTTTCCTTTGTACAAGGGAATAATTATACCTGACTTCCAATCCTCCGGGACTCTACCTTCCTCCCAGGCCAATCTGCACATCTTCCACATCCATTCTACTACTATCTCTCCCCCATGCTTCAGCATTTCACCACACACTCCATCAATTCCTGGGGCTCTCCCCGATTCAACTTTCTTCATTGCTTCCACAACTTCTATCCTCCCTCCTTCTCCCAGCCATTCCCCAGCCACTTATACTCGCATTACTTCCATCCTCTACGTTCAACAATTCCTTAAAGTGTTCTCTCCATCTGCTCACTTTTTCTCCCTTCTCCACTAGTAATCTACCATTTTTATCTTTCACTCCCCTGCTAACTTCACTTCCACCCTGTCTTACTCTTATCACTTCTCTCCATAACATTTTCTTACAGTCCCTCCACTTTACACTCAAATTCCTTCCAAATTCCTCATCCACTCTCTTCTTTCTCTTACTAATCTTTTCACCTCTCTCTTTCTTTCCACATATAACTCTCTCTTCCGCCTCTCAACTTCTTCCACGCCCCTATTTCTCATCCATTCATTGTATGCTTTCTTCTTTTGTGCCACAGCCTGTTTCACCTCTTCAGTCCACCACGCTGTTCCTTGCACACCCCTCCGTCTTCTCTTCCTTCCACACACCACATCACATGCTGCACATATTTCTTCTGTAAATATCTTACACACACCTTTCACGTCTCCCATCTGCTCCAATTCATATTTGCCCAATCGTTCCTCCACTCCTCTCTTATACTCTGCCTTTTTCTCATCCTCTTGTAACCTTTCCACTCTCCTTGCAACTACTCCTTCCTCTCGTCTTTCCCTTCTTCTATTCCTCCATCTTACTTGCATCCTAATTCTGGCCACCACCAAGTAGTGGTCAGAAAGTCCACTCCCCCAACCTCTATACACTCTTGCATCCTTTACTCATCTTCGCATCCTTTCATCTACACACACATAATCAATCATTGCCTTCCTTTCATGCAGTTCACCACCCACCCTTCTCATCACTCGCCATGTATACCTGTGGATCATTTTATGCCTGAAGAGGGTATTGGCTATCACCAACCCCCTCCCAGCACAAATGTCCACTAACGCACTCCCATTCTCATCTATCTCAGCAGGCACACCCCACTCACCAACTATTCCATCCACCTTAACATTACCAACTTTACCATTCATATCACCAATCAAAAACACTCTCTCATTCCTTCCAAACTTTTCCATGCACACTTCCACATTTGTCCAGAACTCTTCTCTCACTCTTCTAGCACGATCTTGCGTTGGCGCATACACACACACAATCGCCCACATTTATATTCCAACTTTCAACTTTACCCACACAATCCTTGACCCAACTGATCCATACTGTCTTATGCTCTTCTTCCATCATTTTATATATATATATATATATATATATATATATATATATATATATATATATATATATATATATATATATATATATATATATGCAGTATTACCAGTGTGAAGGTAGTTGATGTCGTATGAACATTGTATGACAAGACAGTCAGCGAACAAGGACGTGAGATCATTCAGAAATGTGCATAAAATAAAAGTGTACGAGAGACTGTCCGTTAATTTACATCAGTTGATAAGTGTGAGAGATCATGAACATTTAGATTAAGTAAGGGAAAATGAAGAGAGGTGAGATAACCGAGTTGGAAACGAAAGACAAAAGGAAACGGTGGGGGGGGGGGAGCAAGGATGATGAGAGGAACTGGAAGAGCAATCGTGTGGGAAAGACTAAAAAGAAACAGTAAAAATGAGTACACATGGAGACCGTTGAACCAGATAGGAATGGCAAAGGAGGAGAATGTGGAAAGAACCATGTTAGTAAATAATGAGCTGGAAAGACAGGAAACGTAAAGGAGTGAGAAGGTGGAACATAGCAAAAAAAAAAAAAAAAAAAAAAAAATGAGGGATTCATTCAAGATAAAGAATGGTCATGAGGAATGGAAAGGTATGGAAAAATATAAGACTATAAGCGTGGTGGTAAGAGAAGGCATGAACAATAATTTATACACAAAATGAGTGGGTGATGGACACAAAGAAATGCGAAAATAAAGGTAAATCAACAGTTGAACAGAAAAAACGGGTGAAAGATCAGTGTCACGAGGATAGAGGAAAATATAAAGGGAATCAGAACACATAAGGGCTGGATGGATGTAAATGGCGATGTTTTGCTTCATGAACATTATCACCGTCGAGACATTTTATTATCACATTCCAGCTAAAGCGAAATTATTTCATTATGTTGAGAGTGATTTAAAGGAGACTGATCAGGTAAATACTACCATCAATGAAAATCTATATTCGACGTAACATTGCACAGAACAATATATAAGTAATCACTGTATACACACACACACACACACACACACACACACACACACACACAGAAAGTTCGCGCCTCGCTCAGGTTGCGAAAAGTTTCACTGACGAATTGGGTGGTTACTGTCCCCCTTGAGCAAGGGGACGGGTGTGTGCGTGTGTGAAGGTCACAGCCTTGACCTTAGATCGGACTGTATAAGCTCTCAGCTCCCTTCCGGGAGGGTAAAAGCTCACGATCACGACCATCAAGTGATCCTGACCGACCCGGTGAATTACACACACACACACACACACACACACACACAAATATATATATATATATATATATATATATATATATATATATATATATATATATATATATATAACACACACACACACACACACACACACACACACACATGGTAAACTAATGTGGACACTTTGTATTTCTCAAATGACAGGAAGACGGCAGTGGACTGCTTCACACTCAGCCTATCGACAATGTGCCTAATAGATACAAGAGAAATTCCCGCCATAGATTCTTTCAAAGCATCTACACTATATGAATCGCTAATACGTCTCATCCCTAGACGATAGTAAGGCTACGATGACAGCTGCTAATAACGATGTGCTATAGAGTGTTGTGGGTCTCCCAAGGAGGTTATATAGCTGTTGGTTAGCGCAGGATAACCTGTGCTAATCTGGCTGTTGGTGAAGGTGCTGGCAGCAAAACACGCAGCTTCTTCCTTCAACAGCAACTGCACGAGGAATCTCGAGTGTGCGCACGAACTTGGCTGATTGTTCCCAACGATGATAAGTATGGTGGAGGTAGCAGTGATACTCAGGAGCTGCCGATATTTTTGCAACCCCAGGCAATAACCACTTCAATCAGTCGCTCCTCCAGGTTTTTGGATGGAGTCATGTTAAGGGAATGCCTGTGTAGTGATACCTTGGGTCATAAGGTACTGTACGTGTGTCGTGGTGTGATGGGCTGCATTGCGGTGTGGTGAGAGGGATTATTTTTCAGTTGTATTTGATGTTGGTGTTGTACGATGGAAGCATGGTGGTCGCATAGCAGTCTAGGTAGATGTAATCGTGTTTCTTTGGGTAGGAGAGTTTCAGAGGGGAGGATGTCTGGTAATGATTCGTAAATGATGGTACATAGATAATGGTTCTGGATAGCTGTGGTGACCATGTCTTTTTGTATGCTTTTGTGAAGTGAAGTGCTGGGTGGAGGAGGAAGGCTGTTGCCAAGATACTTCTTGTAGTGGTGGGTGGTTGTAAGTTTTCTGGCCTCCAACGAACCAAAGAAGTTGGATGAGGCTATGCATTCAACCCTTTTTGTTATTTAGTGTTCATATGTTTGTTTTTCCATAAGATAATTAAAAAAATTATTGAAAGAATATATGAAATGTTGTGGATATGTCGGTCATGGGCCAGGGAAATGAATATTAATTTATGTTGTCTATCCGAGTTCGAGTCGAAGATCAGGGTGTTATGTTTGTTTGTCCGTAAGATCTCAGAAAGTTACCAATGGATTTCGCTCAAATTTTTTGGATATTTGGGTCATGGGCCTAGGTAGGGTTGATAAAATTTTCGTGGTGATCTGAATAGGCTGGTATATAAATTGGTGGGGGCATGCGCTCTGTTATGGTGTTTAATTTGTTGTTGGTTTGTGGAGAGGGTTATGCAACAGAAAGTCTCAAGAGTGGGATTGAACCTGAGCTGAATTGATGCACTCAGTGCCTCTCATATTCATATGGTCCTTCATTTGCAAGTAGGTTTGTTTCTGTGTAGGTAATCTACAATTGTAGTTTTACTAAATACTTCTATAATTCTTAATTTTTGTGTGTGTGTTTTTTGAAGCATTCGTGTTTGCTTTTGTTAAGTATGAGCAGGAGTGTTTGGTGTCATCAGGTGTAACAGATGCCGAGGGCATTCGTTGTTTGTTTATTTTAATGGACCTTTGACGCAGATGATTATGTTTACATGGTTGTCGAAGCAGAGGGACACCCCTAGGAGGACTGCGATCGATGGAGGCAGAGATGGGAGTTTTGAGTATTACTGGTAAACATGCTCAATATACCTGCTATAGTTGATTGGGCATTTTCATCCAGTGCATTCCTGGAGCTAGGTCATGCCAGTGCTGTAGTTTTTACAGGGTAGTTCAGATTTATAACATTTTAGGAACAAAACATTTGGAGTTTATCACACAGTGCAGGGATGTGCCAGCTGTAATGGAGACAGAAGGGATTCTGGAACTTTACTGGCCAGATCTCTCTCTCTCTCTCTCTCTCTGTTTACGTGTGTGTGTGTGTGTGTGTGCCATTCCATCTCATTTTCGTTTTTGTGTTTTAGAGGAATGTGTGTAAAATGTAATTTAAAGAAAAGATGAGAAAATGGCAGGAGAAAGCTGGAAGGATATAAGCCGGTGGTGTACAGTAAAACAGGGCAAAGGAAGAGGAGAAAACAAATTATTTTAATGGGTAGAACAGGAAATGAAGTGAGCGAGAATAACGTGAGGTGGAGAAAGACAGTCGGAGAGGAAGTAAAAAATAGACGAGAGACGATATATAACACAGTGTCAATTATCGCGTAGGGAAAGAGAGGGAGAGAATTTGAATACGGTTATAAAGAGAGAAAGATTGAGAGAATGAAGATCGGCAACAAAGAAGAGACAAAGAAAGAATTAACAAAGGGATCGAAAAGGCAAGTCAGTGTTTCTCAGTCCACCATAAGTACTACAGTATGCATAATGACATCAGAGACTGTGACAAGAGCCAAAAACTGGGGAGCTGGGGAATGCAGATTGTGAAAAACCGGTAAGGGAGAGCCAAAATGAACTGCGGTGTGCATCTGAGAGAGAGAGAGAGAGAGAGAGAGAGAGGTAATCAATGAAACGTTAAGCGCAGTCTGCTGTGTAGGAGTTGGGCCAAATGATTAAGAAATGCGGAGGAAAGTGAAGAGGACAGAGACGAGAAGGAGAGAAGATGAGCGGAATCAAGTGGAAAGAGGAGAAATGGGAAAGAATGAAAGTGAGAGGTAAAGATGAACGAAAGAACCATTCAGGGGAGTAAGTTTAGGAAGAGAGGAATAAACGGTAAATGAAAATGGGTGCACACTGAGCATGAAAAAGAAAAGAACAGCAGAGAGGAGTGTAGGATATATCTGGGAAGGATAGATGTTGTCAAGAGACATAAAATATGGATGAAGATGAAAAGGAAAGGATCTGGAACGATAATTTCGAAGGAATGAGCAATAGGAAGATAACGTTTATGTAAGAATTAAGAGGTGAAGATGAAGGATGTATCGGGGAGAGACGAATTTGCAAGACAAAATACGATAGACGCAGCTGATTACTGATGAAATGAGGAAAATTCCTAGGCTGGCGGAGGGGGAAAAGTATGATGGTTTAATGTGCTGCAGAGAAGTCTAATGGGCAGCAGAGTTAAAGAAAGGAAGGAAGTGGGAAAATAGAGTGCATGAAAATAACTAGCACGATTTATGAAAAATGAATTGGAAAAAGCTTGAGATTTAGATTATGATGGCGAAATACACGTAACAATGCAGCAATGTAAAATAACTATATACGAGGGGTGAATAGAATGTAATGATCTGGGAAAATGTAAACAAAGAGACGATGAACAGAAGAGGAAGACTGAAGCAATACCTATGAAGGAAAGAGAGAGAGAGAGGAGGGAATATGAAGTTAAAATGAGATGACTGGGTATATATATATATATATATATATATATATATATATATATATATATATATATATATATATATATATATATATATATATAATGATAGGTGGGGGCGCTCGCCATCCACTGACTCGATGCAGTGCTGCTCTTGGGTGCCTGTCGTTTCCTCTCCTCCATCCTTCTTTCCATCCATCCTCTTCTTTCTTTCCTTCATTCTTTCCTCGTCCTTCTGCCTACGGGTGACTTTACACTCCCTCTTCTGTCTTTCTTTCCTTCATTTTTTCCTCTTCCTTCTGCCTGTGGGTGACTCTACACTGAGGGACAAGCCAAATAGTTTCCTGTACTCTAGGAACCACTTACTACGCTGGACGGTAACCATATAACCAAATTTTGGTGCCTGGTGGTTTAGTGAGTAACTACGGCACTCCAGTCGGATGGAGCCGGTGACGGTTTATATGCAAGGGGTGGTTGGGCTTTATTGCTCACGTAATGCCACTCAGGGATGAGTGAGGCTGGTCACTCTCATCTGAAATGTCAAGACCAACTTGCCTAGCCCCGAGCTCCTACACTCCTCATGTGGCAACGTAGGATTGGTGATGGCTGGATGGATATATACATACATACATGTATATATTTGCTGAGACTTCACCTCACCGTGAAGATATGTATGCAAACTAACCACAGGAGAAATGAAAGGAGCGACAGTGAGTACTTTCGTATATTACAATTTCAGACAGAGTGAGACAGAGATGTAAAGGGTAGAGGTCTTTTATGCACACCCGCAGCAGGTAGCGGCACACAGAACAATGGATGACCTGAATTTTTACCTGCGGCTAAACTTATGGTCACCTGCAGCAGGGAGTGGAACACAACAAAGGAAGACCTGATTCTAAAAATGCACGTGACAAAGGAGGAGGGAGTAGGAAGGGATGAAAGGGGGCTGGGAGGGAGGGGGAAGGGGGAGGGGAGGAGGGGAAGGGGGAAGGGGAGAGGGGGGAGAGAGGATGGGATAAATACTGCTGCTTAACTTAAGGTCTAGAGGATTAATGCTTGGTGTGTTCCACACAGGTGTGACTACACCACCAGGAGATGACAGGGAACTATCAGGTGTTAGTCTGGGGGATACTGCTTTAAAATTAATTCAGTTAACAATTTATCACACTTAAAATGACCACAGCTCATATTTACATTCTTTTCATTGTTCTGTGTGCCGCTACCTGCTGCGGATGTGCATAAAAGACCTCTACCCTTTACGTCTCTGTCTCAGTCTGTCTGAAGATGTAACATACGAAAGTACTCACTGTTGCTCCATTCATTTCTCCTGTGGTTAGTTTGCACACACACACACACACACACACACACACACACACACACAAATATATATATATATATATATATATATATATATATATATATATATATATATATATATATATATATATATATATATTGTTACGGAACAGAGAAAGATAATGTACACTTTAAGTGAGAATACTAATAATCACTACTGTCCCGTAAAGTTCCAGGTTCAAAACAAAAGAGTTAGGTAAAATTACAAGTTAAAGTTTAATGCTCAAACTAACAACAAAACATTCAGGACTCATAAGGATAATGTAATGGCAAATAAACAGGTTAAATATATGGTTAACTGCAATAGCCTCTATTAACACAAAATTAGCAAGAGTAAATTTATCTAAGTCAGCCCTGATAAAATGAGATACCAGATAATACTCAGTGAATGCCAGATAAATAATTACAGATACAAACTATTATCAAAAATGACTGACATAAAGAACCCTACATGAATTACAAAAACTTCACTAGGCCCACAAATTAAACTTATGCTATACAGTACAAGAAAAAATGCAACAATAGTTATACTCAAATTACACACAGCTGCTAGATGGTTGGAGACTTCTTGAGCACTCACAATAATAATATCTGTACAGGGGAGGACAGAGATGTGAACAAAATGAGGAGCAGATCTAAGTGGCAATGATGCAGAGACTGAGCTCATTAGATAGGGGCTGGCAGAGCTTGATACAACTTGTAAGAGGGACGCGCAAATGAAGCCATGGGGACAGAGAGCTGAAAATCCCGCAAAGTATAACAGAGAGAACGACTTACTCTACTATAACGGTAGAAGGGGGGGACTGAGGCAGAACACGCTCGTGATCAAACATGCAGCAACTGTGCGTTAAAATTACACAAAGGATGATGAAATCATAGGCTATGTAACACCTCCCCACAAAGAAAAAGAAATTTACAAAGGAAATTTCTTATTACTCTAAAACAATCTGTCTAAAGTCTAGATAAGCAATCTGCAATAACATTTTCTTTCCCCTTGACATGTTGTATGTCTAATGAATACTCCTGAAGAAGTAGACTCCATCTTGTCAATCTCTGATTTTTATCTTTAAACTTACTAAGGAATTTCAGTGGGTTATGATCGGTATAAATGACTATGGGGTTAAAACCAGAACACAAATAAAATGAAAAAATGCTGTAAACCCAAAATCAAGGCCAAAAGCTCTTTCTCAATAGTTGAGTAGTTCTTTTGAGGTGGAGTGAACTTCTTACTGTAATAAGATACAGGATGTTCAATACCCTGATCATCCTCTTGCAGCAAAACAGCCCCAGCTCCTGTATCACTTGCATCAACAGCCATCTTAAAAGGCTTAGCAAAATTTGGAGTAGCGAGCACTGGCTGACTTAATAGAATAGCTTTAAGTTTGTTGAAAGAGGATTCACAGTTATCGGTCCAGACAAATTCAACTCCCTTTTTCAGTAGGTTTGTAAGTGGTGATACAAGAATAGAAAAGTTAAGAACAAATCTCCTGTAATAACCTACCATTCCCAAAAATCTTTGTAGCTCTTTCCTACTTTTAGGTCTGGGAAGATCACTTATAACCTGAACCTTAGCTCCTGGTGGTGCAACATGTCCATCACCAATTACATACCCAAGGTACTGAACTTTAGCTTGACCAAACTCACACTTTGATAAATTAGCTACAAGATTAGCATGAACTAAACGGTCAAGAAATTTACTGACATGGCATAGGTGATCTTTCCAGTTGTCACTGAAGATTAATACATCATCAATATAAACAACACACCCTGCCAAACCCTCTGTTACAACATTCATGAGCTTCTGAAATGTGGCTGGTGCATTCTTCATACCATACAGCATTACTGAACATGCAAAAGCCTTTCCTAATGTTACAAAACATGAGATCTCCCTAGCACGTTCAGTCATAGGTACTTGCCAGTATCCCTTTAACAAATCAAACTTACTTATGTACCTAGCCTTTCCGATCTTGTCTATGCAATCTTCCACACGAGGGAGAGGGTAAGTGTCTGTTTTGGTTATCTGATTAACACGTCTGTAGTCAATGCAAAGCCGCTGTGACCCACCTGGCTTAGGGACTAGAGTGACAGGAGAACTCCACTCGCTCTGACAGGGCTCAATCATCTTGTGGTCCAACAGGTAGCCAAGCTCCTTCTGGATGAGAGGAACTTTCACTGGGTTCACACGGTAAGGAGGCAATTTAATTGGCTTTGCGTCTCCAACATCGACATCATGCATCAACACAGTGATTCTTCCTGGAGTGGCACGGAACACTTGCAGGTACTCCTGCAGTAATGCCGAAAACTCCTGCCCTTCCTTGGGAGGTAGATTAGAAAGCTTAGTCTGGAGATCATTCATGATATCAGGATTCTTCCCCAAACTATCACTCAGGCTCATACTGCATGGGAGAGCTTCACTTGCAGACTCGGGTGGAACAGCTACAGTGCAGTCTGGATTATTTTCGTCCCGCCTGTGATATAACTTTAGCATGTTGATGTGACATAGTTGCTTGCTCTTTCTACGATCTGGTGTGGCGATGACATAGTTGACATCACTGAGTTTCTTCTCCACGAAATAAGGACCACTAAACTTGGCTTGAAGAGGTTGCCCATGCACCGGTAGCAGAATCAAAACCTGATCTCCTGGCTGAAAGTGGCGTAACCTGGACTTCTTATCATACCAAGTCTTCATCTTCTCCTGAGCAGCTCCTAAATTCTCTCTCGCCAGCTGTAAAGCAGTGGACAGCCGTTCTTTGAAATTCATCACATACTCCAGCAGGTTGACGTCATCTTCCTCCGACAGCCAGCATTCCTTGAGTAGCTTAAGGGGTCCTCTTACTTCATGGCCAAACAGTAGTTCAAAAGGTGAGAAGCCCAGTGATTCATTTGGAGATTCTCTTGCAGCAAACACAACGAATGGAAGACCTTTGTCCCAGTCTTTCTGATGTTCCAAACAGTATTTCTTGAGCATCGATTTGAGTGTTTGATGATATCTCTCCAACGCTCCTTGGGTCTGGGGATGGTAAGCTGAAGACGTGATCTGGGTGATGCCCAACTCTTTCAGAGACTGCTTGAAAACGTTTGACATGAAATTACTTCCCCGGTCTGACTGTACCTCCTTAGGCAGACCAAACTTTGTGAAGAACCCCAGCATTTCCTTAACCACGTTCTTTGCTGAGATATTTCTAAGTGGAATGGCTTCAGGATAACGAGTAGCCATATCAATCATGGTCAACACATAAGAAAATCCTGAAGAAGTCTTAGGAAGAGGGCCCACAATATCCACCAACACACGGGTGAAAGGCGCCTCAAAAGGAGGAATGGGAACTAGAGGTGCAACCTTTTCGGTCTGATTACACTTCCCCACAACTTGACAGGTGTGACAAGACTTACAATACCAGGAAACATCCCTGAAGATACCTGGCCAGTAGAAGTGTTTCAAAATGCGTGCCACAGTCTTCCTCACTCCAAGGTGTCCTGCCAAACTGGAATCATGAGCCACTCTAATGATATCCTGCCTACAAACACGAGGGATGACAACTTGATGTACAACCTCCCATTCACAGTCGGCTGATGCTGTTGGGGGTCTCCACTTCCTCATAAGTACTCCTGACTTTACATAATAACAAGTAGAAGCACCGGCTGACTCTTCTTCACTGTAAGCAGAGTTAGCTAGACCTTTCAACTCAGGGTCAGCAACCTGCAACTCAACCAACTCTTGACGAGACAAATTATCAACACTACGGGGTACTGCCTCATCTGGTGAGTGGTCCAAATTAGCAAGAAAAGTGTCAGCTAGGATAACATCATCATCATCATTATCCTCTAAATCACCAGTAACTTTAGACTTAGCCCTAGTGACAGCACATGCAGGGAACACATCAGGGACATCACAATCCTGGGACGCAGCCACTGGCTCACTAGACAACTGAGGAGCTGGACACACTTGACTTCCACCAATATCATTTCCAAGTAAGAAAGTTACACCTGACATTGGGAGTGTCTCAACCAACCCAACCATAACAGAACCATTAACAAAACCAGACTCTAAATTCACTCTGCACAGAGGAACAGAGAAGTAATTATTCCCTACACCTTGTACGATTACAGTTTCATCAGAGGAATTAAAATTAGAGCCTAGAACACTGGTCAGCATAAGGGATTGGCAAGCACCTGTATCACGATATATTTTAACTGATTTCCTGTCATTACTGTCCAGAGGACTGACAAAACCATCAGACAGGAAATTAGCACATGAACTCTTGAGAGTGTCACCCACGTTACTGCTCAAAAGAGGAGCTCCATCATGAGAATTTAAGTTACCCCTCAAAGCAGGTTCAGTTAACTCAGTTAAAGAATTCTGGGAACTCTCAAGAGTGGACACTAGACCAATTGACTGAATATTTAAAGACTCCTTTTTGTTCACATCACGCTGTCTCCTGAAACATCTCTCCGTAGTATGACCAAGCTTACTACAATAAGTACATTTACTTTTCTGAAATCTAGAGGTGAAGCTGGTATTTACTTCCTGAGAAACATCATCTTTATTCTCTTTCCTGTTACCTGTACTCTGAGTAGAGGCAACGTACTTACTCTCAGCTTTCCCTTTTTCTCTAGAATATCTCTTGTGAGTGAGAACATATTCATCAGCTAAAACTGCAGCATCAGACAAATTATCTATTCTTTTCTCATCAAGATATAGGCTTACATCTTTATAAATACACCTTTTGAAGTCCTCCAGCAAAATCATCTGCTTAAATTTGTCAAAATCAGAATCCACATTCTTAGAATTTAACCACTGCTCTAACAAATCTTCTTTGATTTTTGCATACTCAACATGGGATTGCTTATCTTGCTTGTAAGTTGTCCTAAATTTTACTCTATAGGCTTCAGGAACAAGCTCATAGGCCTTAAGAATCAAGCTCTTAACTACATCATAATTATCAGACTGATCCTGAGGCAAAGATGCATAAGTTACTTGAGCTTTACCGGTGAGAACAGTTTGGAGTACTGGCCAATACTCCTTAGGCCAATTAAAACCTGTAGCTACCCTCTCAAACAACTGAAAATACTTTGTTAAATCAGATTCATTAAAAGGAGGGACAAGTTTAACATTTTTAGCCACATCAAAATCATCAGAGCAAGATGATCCAGTTCCACCTTGTTTCATGCGATACTCATGGTCTGCCTGAATCCTAGCAAGTTCAACTTGTGCGTGAAACTCAGCCTCCTTAGCCTGTGCTTGAAATTCAGCTTCCTTCACACGAGACTCCGCCTCCTTAGCCTTAGCCTCCTGCAGGGCTAGCTGTAACTTAGCTAATTCAATCTGCGTTTGCTCATTTGGAGGAGTTACATTAAACAAGCTTTTATTAATCATGCCAACAATTTGATCTTTAGAATGATGAGAGTGAACTGCAATTCCCAATTGTTGAGCAACAAGCTTAAGTTCATTCTTTGTTCTGTTTTCTATATCACACACTGTTTGCACATTTGACAAAAAATCTTTGGCTTCATCAAGTGTAGAAATAGTAGCCATCATGAATATATCACAGTCACAAAATATCAAACAATATCCTTATGATAATATCCTGAATATCCTGATATGAGGTCGCCAAATTTATGTTACGGAACAGAGAAAGATAATGTACACTTTAAGTGAGAATACTAATAATCACTACTGTCCCGTAAAGTTCCAGGTTCAAAACAAAAGAGTTAGGTAAAATTACAAGTTAAAGTTTAATGCTCAAACTAACAACAAAACATTCAGGACTCATAAGGATAATGTAATGGCAAATAAACAGGTTAAATATATGGTTAACTGCAATAGCCTCTATTAACACAAAATTAGCAAGAGTAAATTTATCTAAGTCAGCCCTGATAAAATGAGATACCAGATAATACTCAGTGAATGCCAGATAAATAATTACAGATACAAACTATTATCAAAAATGACTGACATAAAGAACCCTACATGAATTACAAAAACTTCACTAGGCCCACAAATTAAACTTATGCTATACAGTACAAGAAAAAATGCAACAATAGTTATACTCAAATTACACACAGCTGCTAGATGGTTGGAGACTTCTTGAGCACTCACAATAATAATATCTGTACAGGGGAGGACAGAGATGTGAACAAAATGAGGAGCAGATCTAAGTGGCAATGATGCAGAGACTGAGCTCATTATATAGGGGCTGGCAGAGCTTGATACAACTTGTAAGAGGGACGCGCAAATGAAGCCATGGGGACAGAGAGCTGAAAATCCCGCAAAGTATAACAGAGAGAACGACTTACTCTACTATAACGGTAGAAGGGGGGGACTGAGGCAGAACACGCTCGTGATCAAACATGCAGCAACTGTGCGTTAAAATTACACAAAGGATGATGAAATCATAGGCTATGTAACAATATATATATATATATATATATATATAGATAGATAGATAGATATAGATATATATATAGATATATATATATATATATAAATATATATATAATCTCTCTCTCTCTCTCTCTCTCTCTCTCTCTCTATATATATATATATATATATATATATATATATATATATATATATATATATATATATATATATGATGGTAGGTGGTGGCGACCATCATCCACTCACTTGATGTTGTGCTGCTTACTTTTGCCTTCACCATCATCACTCTTTTTCTGTCTGTCCTATTCTCTTCCTATTTCTCACATCATTCCTGTCACATTTTATTACTCTTTCCATTTCAGGTGGCTTTACATTGAGTGACAAACCTAATGGTTTCCTGTAAGCCAGGAAATCATTTACAACGCTGGGTGGTAACCATATAACCAATTCATACATGTTCCCTACGTGTCAGTAAGTGCGTTGGCAGAGGGTTAGTGCCCCTCCCTGTAAAACAACTAACTCAAAGACTAACGGCCACCCTTTACGTGATTATGGCGTCTGGCATTATATATATATATATATGTATATATCTATATATATTTATCTATATATATATATTCATATATATATATATATTTATGTATATATATATATATAGATAGATAGATAGATAGATAAATATATATATATACATCTATATATCTATATATATATATATATATATATATATATATATATTCAGTATATGTATTTATATGTATATATATTATGGTTTAACTTTTTCGCAGCCTTATGTTCCTGTGACCCCTTGGGGGAAGGGGGGTTTCCAGAATACTTCCCCAGTATCCCTGCTTGTCGGAAGAGGCGACTAAAAGGGTTGGTGGTGGCAAAGTTGGGAATGTACGAGTGGATGGAGTGGTTGGTCAGTGGGGTGTGCCAGCTGACGTAGATGGGAATGGTAGTGCTTTGGTGGACATCTGTGCTGGTAAGGGGTTGGGAATAGCCAACACCTACTTTCGACATAAGATGATCCACCGGTATACATGGAGAGTAATGAGGAGGATGGATGGTGAACTTGTTGAACGAAAGGCAATGATAGACTACGTGTCTGTGGATGAGCGAATGAGAAGACAAGTGTTGGATGCAAAAGTGTGGAGAGGGTGGGGGAATGGAGTCCCTACCCTGAAGCATGGAAGCGAGGCGTGGACCTTGCAAGAGGGGAACAAGTCAAGAGTGAGAGCAGTGGAAATGAGTTACTTGAGAGGAGCATGTGGAGTGACATGGAGGGACAGGTTGACGAATGAAGAAGTGAAGGAACGTTGTGGGGTGGATGTGGATGTGGTTGAGAAGATTAGGAGAAATACACTGAGGTGGTTTGGACATGTGGAGTGAATGTAGAATGAAAGACCAAGAGGGTGTATGTACGTGAGGTGGAGGGAGGGAGAGGGAAGGGTAGACCGAGGATGAGGTGGAGGGATGGAGTTGAGAGGTATATGAGGGAGGGGGGGTTAAGTTGGAGGGAGGGTAGTCAAATGGTGGATGACAGAGCAATTTGGAGGCGTTTTGTCTGCGGCCACCCTTTGATGGATTAGGGCGTCGGGCTATAGATAGATAGATAGATATATGTTCCTGTACCTCAAGTCGATGAACTTTTGCTTAGAAACAACGAAAAATGCCCGTATTCCTCTTAGTAAAAAAAAAAAGATTTTTGCAAAGGTGTATTTGATTGTATAATACTGAAAAAAAAAGAGCTTATACAAATGCAATAATACTTTAAATCACTGTTTATTACCTAGAATAAATCTAACTTGCAGTTTGGCATTGTTTCTGCAGGCAGCATAAAGTTCCTGCATCACTTTGATTGCACGTTCTGCACACCGATTACTTCTTAGAGTCTTGAGGAAGGATGACTCCTGCTTCCAGTGATTCTGCAATGAGTTTAGTGCTTTTTTGTAAGGTTTCAATATTTCTGACAATGATTTGAAGTAATTTTCATTGTACATCTGATTAGTAAATCAGTACTCTGCCCATTCGTACGGAATGAATCTGTAATATCTTCTCCAAAGTATATCTTGTTGTAGGTATAAGAATCCAATCAAGGAGAGCCAGAATTGCTCTTGAATTCCACCTCGCATTACTGATTTTTGGAATTTTGTGAAAGTTAATCAAAGGAAAATGCTCTTTTTCTTCAAAGAATCGAAACACTCGTGTTAAATGGTACAAAAACTTCCTGTCATCTCTCCATCCTGACTTATCGAGGATCTCTCCTATTCCATTAGCAAACTGTGATTTTAGTTTTCACAATTCTTTATTGAGACACAAATGGATAATTGATGTTTGGAGAATTGGTGTTAGCGCCAAGTTCTTCGTCCATCAGCAAATGGAGACTCCTGTCCAGAACGTGATACTGACAACCGACAAATTGTTGTTTGTTGAAACTCTTATCCAAGAACATTTGTTGTAATCTGACAACAATTCCACTTTTTTTCCTAGTGTTAACACTAGTTGTATCAGCAATTATCATTTTTATTGAATGTCAGAAGTTGTATTCACCAATAACTTTTGCAATTCCTCCAGCAATAGTTTCAGCCTTTCCATTCTCCAAAAGCAATGCATCCAATTTTATTTTGGTTCTTTCATTTTTAAGTAGAACTACCTCGTACTCATTTTCATCAGTACGCTTTCCATCAAAATGTAAAGACCATGTTTCCAGCTGTAACTTTTCAGTCATTTCCTCCTTCAGTGTAGCAGCCTCTTTGTATACTGACTTGCAAATTGCTGCTCAACCTTCTCATCAGTTCCGGCCCAGCAGTCATAAGAGCAACATCTCAGCCCCAGTCACCGAGCTGGTGAACCTTGGGTTCATGTCTCCGAAGACTTCTTTCTTGCTGCTGGCCCTACAACTTGAGAGAGACTTCACTGAATCTTGCTGAGTCTTTCTGTGTTCCTTCCTGCCGTGTCAGCTGGCTATCCGGTCTGCCACTAGAGTCCCTCCCACAGTACGAAGCCGAATCCTGAAGGCGTACCGCAGGGTACTTCCACGAAGGGGGGCCTTAGAGGCCTGGCTATAGGAGGCAGCAAGGGTAGGCATTCTGTTAGGGCTAGGTTACGCAAGACCCTCACGGGGCAGTGACGGGGTCTCCTTCGACGCGCTCTAGAGGGCTTGGAGTTAGGCCTCCGTCACTGTAGGGAACCACGGGATTGCTGGTTGATTATCTTTTGCTTATTTATTCTGTCTGTGCTTATAAATAGATGCATATACGTATGTTCATTTGTGCATTCGTGTACATGTGTATGTATGTATACATAAACTAACGAAGGAATAAATAAATAAACAAATCACATATCTATCTATCTATCTATCTATCTACATCATTCATCATCATCATCCGGACCTCCTTTCCCACCCAAGGGCAGGGTGAGGAGTAGCAATGTCCAGACAGCACAAACTTTCCCAACCCAAATAGGTCACACTTCACTTCACTCGCCATTCAAGCCCTCGGAATCTTGGCTCTACTGGATACGCGAAAAACATTCACCACAGTCTGCAGCTTCACACAAACGTATCCGATTGAGTCAATCTGGACGCTGCTATGCTCACAAGGGGTGCCAAAATCCCTGATCATGCACTTCTCCTCAAAACATTCATCCAGCCAGCTGGATCTTTTGTCAGTTCCCTAGCCTCACCGACTTCCAAACCTCTCTTTCTCAGACACTCATCCACCATATCTCTCCACCTTCTCCTTGGCCTACATCGCCTCCCTCCTTCAAATTCACTCAGGTATACCTTTTTCACCACTCTATTTTTATCCATTCTTTCCACATGACCATGCCATCTCAGGACTTCCTCAGTCTACACCTTTCACGAATCACATTATTTCGTATCCTATCCGCCCTCTGAATCCACATACATTCCTCAGCGGTCCCATCTCCACTGCTCTTACTCTTGACCTTTCATTTTCATGCCACACCATAGTCTCACACCCATATGTTAGAGTTGGCACTACCACTCCCTCATGTAAGCCTCGTGCATCTGCAACACTCAAGCCTCTGTTTCTTATCAAGGTCATCATTGCATCAGCTACTTTTCTTCCTTGTGTCACTTTCCTTCCAACTTTTTTTTGTACATTTTCCTCTCTTTTCTATCACCATACCCAGGTATTTGAATTCTCTCACCAATTCCAGTCTCTCTCCATTCCCTGTGACATCACACTGGGCGTCACCTTCTCTCTCAGTAACCATCACTTTACTGTTTTCTAATTTTATTCTCAAGGCACGACGCTCACAGACAACAACAAAACTCTGCACTTGCCTACCAAGTTTTCGTCCGGTACTTGCAAGCAGTACTGCATCATCAGCATACAACAAATTTGAGATATTCCACCCATCACCATTCATTCCCAACGCAACCCCTCTCTCCATTACTCGTGTTTATACTTCTCTCGTCACCTCATCCATATATAAATTGAACAGCCATGGGGACATCACACAACCTTGTTACACTCCCACACCGATCGTGAACCATTCACTTAGATGCCCATTAACCCTTACACATGCTTTGCTACCATCATAAAAACTCTTGACAGCACCTAGCAGCTTACCATCCACACTGTACATGCGCAAAACTTTCCACAATCCCTCTCTGTCTACTTTGTTGTATGCTTTTTCCAGATCGATGAATGCCATAAATACCTACCTTATGGTCCTTCTCACAAGCCTTCTCTGCTATCTGTCTTACTGCAAATACTTGATCCACACATCCTCTGCCACTCCTAAAGCCACTAGGACTTCTGATATCTCTATTACATTCTCTATAAAAATTCTTTTATATATATATATATATATATATATATATATATATATATATATATATATATATATATATATATATATATATATAAGTAATCCCAATACTATCCGGACGCCCACTTTCCGGACACCCCACTTACTGGACATTTTGGTCCAGGGACCTATACTTTCAAAATTGTCCAGAAATCGCAAAAAATTAGAAAAAAATCAGATTTTTCCCCCCCAGTAATTTGAAATTGCCGTGCGGCGCCGAGCAGCTGTTACACCATTGTCCCTTCACCCCTTCCTTCCTCCTCCCTCCCCCCCTTCCCTGTCAGGGCTGCCATTTGGTATTTTTCATTACCAAATGTGGGCCAATTTCGTAATGAAAAATTCGTTTGGTAATGAATCAGAATAATGCATTACCAAATGGTTTTTCACATGTGTGAGGATACACAGGATGAAGATGGTGGATTGTCTGCTCTCTCTGATTAATCTGGAAGCCTACATAGCGTCAAAATAATCAACATGCTGTTAATTATAAGGAGAGTGCATACATGTATTTCCACTTGTATATATAATTAGTGAAGAATAAATGCTAGCTTTACGATGTTGGTAATGAAGAGTTAAATTTGGGAATGAAAATGGAGGGGTTTGGTAATGTGGCTGTTGCGATCTGGCAAACTGTGTTTCCCCATCAACCACAGTGACTACTTAACACTGATGGTTATGGATGTTAATCGTAGTGGATGCCAAATGTACTCGTTTTTTTTTGTGTGTGTGAATAAACTGCAATACCTCGCCACTAGACTACACGGAATTTACAGTGTTGTGCAGTGTTAAGAAATTAGAATTTAGAGTGCAAAGGATTAACTGTGGAGTGCAAACCTGGCCGTTGAAATTGGCGATTAAAACTGATATGGTGCAATCAACAATGTGCAGTGTTAAACAATTATAACTCACAGTGCAAAGAATTACTGTAATTGCACCACAACACTGGATTACTGTACGTGCTTCAAGAGCATTTTCACCACTGCCAAAGCCTTAAGAAGGTGGCCATAGACGTGCTGTAAGTACCCTGGTGTGGTACAGTCACTTCTAATTCCTCATTCTTGGGTTCGTTTTCATTTATTTCATGCTTTATGTCCATTACTGGTGTGAATAGGGTCTTAAATAGGTACTATGCATGTCCGGTAGGGAGTTATTTAGGTGGCTTTCAAAGTTAAGCTGGATTAGGGGCCCTGAAGTACCAGTCCAGTAGGCAGGTGACCACTATCCGGACGGGACAACTTTCCGAACATGCCTTTGGCTCTATTACGTCGGATAGTGGAGGGATTACTATATATATATATATATATATATATACCTTCCCTACCATACTCAATAAATTTATACCACGATAATTATTGCACTCACTTCACTTACCTTTATTTTTGTACGGGGGTACAATCACAGCCTTTTTCCACTCTGCAGGCACAGTTTGACTCATCCATGCTTTCTTACATATCTCCAACAAGCACTTCATTCCACTCTCTCCACTACACTTAAGCATCTTTGCATACACCTCATCAACCCCAGCTGCTTTCCCATTTTTCAGGCGTTTCACAGCTCTCTTCACCTTTGCGAGTGTCATGTCTCCTGGCACTGCATTCCTTCTCCAACCAATCATGTCTACATACATACAAATAAATATATATATATATATATATATATATATATATATATATGTATGTATAAATACTTTTTTTTTTAGCCTAAGGCATGCAGACGTCTTAGCCCTTATGGCCCCCCGGGCTGACCCCTAGCTCCTGCCTTAATACTAACAAGTCTCGCCTCGCCACCACCACTACACCACGCTTGGGAAATTCCACCGCCACGACTGCCTCCACCACCACTTCCAAGTCTCGCTCTCTCGCATCCAAGCCTGATCGCCCTGCTACTGGCACAGCTTCCGCACCATGCCCCAACCCTATGCAAGGCTCCTCCACTAGCACACACATCAGGAGCTAAGCAGGGGAGACTCCCCTCATCCTCTAGCACCGACTCCACCTCCGGGGAATCCCCTGCCATTACAGCTGGTAGCCACCTCGATCCTCCCACTGCCTCACCCTCTGCCAAATCCACCACTGCCACACCTACCTCCCGCCCTTCCAAGACAGCTCACATACACGAGCAGATGGAGACCTCTCACGACCCCGCCCTGGAACCCATTTCTTGCACCTTCTCTGCCCTTGACCCCACTCCTACTGCTGTTACTGTCGACGAGGGCAATACCTTCGTCTCAAAGAAAAACAAACACTCCAAGCAGTGAAGCCCCCCTTCCCCAGGACAAAGCCAGGAGACTCCACGATGGTCTCCACCCACATCCAGCCCATCAGTTACAGTGGTGACACGCCTTTCACCCGCAGCCCCCTACCCTGCTTTTCATGTCCCAGTCCAAGAGGGGCATGAAACGAGCTATGACGTGGTAGCTGCCATGGAAGCCAAATTGCCGGGGATCCAGTGCTCCAGCTGCATGGGAAAGGACAGGAGCTCCAACATTGTGCCGCTGGTGGAAAACTCCTACAACCTGCAGCACGCCACTGCCCAGGACGAGTCCTCCCCCGTCAAACTCATTGAGCTCACCCCTGGGCAGCGGACTACAAAGTCAGTAGTGATGGGATACCCTCTCAGCATGGCCCAAGAAATTCTCCTGCATCATCAACAAGTGGAGTCTGCCATCTGATGCCAGAAAGCGAGAAGCTGAGAGGAGACCAGGCAGTTCATCATGACTCTCCGTGGCCCACTGACACCAGAGCTGGATCTAGGGAACTGGGGCAAGTACCACCTCCGCCCCTTTACACCAGAACCCCTCCATTGCTTCAGGTGCCACCACTACAGCCACCACAAAGGCAACCTGTAAATGTACCATCGTCTGCGGTATGTGCAGCGGGAACCACAACACAGATGTCTGCCTCGCCAAATTCAAGGGGGGGAGACAGTCCTCGCCCTCTGCCCAAACTGCACAGGCAAACACCATACGTGGCACCCTACTTACCCCTCAAGTACAGCTCTGATGGATCAGGGCCTCTGACGTCAGGTCACCTGGGTACAAAAACAGCAAAGTACCAGCTCCACTCCCACCTCCCAAGGAACATTCATCTGCGGGACACAAAAGAATACCAAGTCTTCACCTCCCCCTCCCCCCTCTAGCAACAGAGGTCTTCCCACCTCTCTCAACTCACCATACCCTCACTCCACCCTCAGCCACTAACCCCCTCCTTCCTCCAACCACAGCCCATGCACCTACTCACCCTCAGCCTTCAACCACTCACCCCAACTCTGTCTCGCCTCAAATAATATTCAGGCTAGAAGAGCTACAAACGGTAAGGAGGGAAATAGTCCTGAGTGTAACGAAGAAAATAGGGGAGGCTTGGGCTGCCAACTCAACACAGAACCCCTAGTGAAGGCAGTGGACGCCATTGTGCAGAAGGTGGTGAGGACGAAATTCAACATCTTTGCCCACCCCCTGACAACACAGCCCCTGGCACCAGTCACTGCCAGCTCCCAGCCATCCACACCCCTCACTCTGCCCCAGCCCCTCTTGCAGCCCAGCGCCAAGCCCGGGCTAACACCCACCACGGGCGTGATAGAGGCAGAGTGGCGCACCCTCCAACTCCCCGTGGAGGCTGCCCCTCCTCCCCCCCCAAGCCGCACACCCCACAGATCCCTCCAAGTCTTGCAGTGGAACTGCCTAGGGGCTTGGAGCAAGATTGCCCACCTCCAAGAGGTGGCTGACAGAGAGGATGTGCATGTCATCCTCCTGCAAGAGATGCTCCTTCCTCAGGACTCCACATTTAGGCTCAGTGGCTTCAGGGGTCACCTTCCCCCAGATCCAGGTTGCTATGTCGGGATGTGCTATCGCAATCAGAGAGCACATCCCCAGCTCCGATTACAACCCTCCTGTATACTGTGGAGATGGTGTCGAGGTGCAGGACGTTGCTTTGCAGTTTGCCACCACCTTGCCCGACATCTTTAATGTGTACAGGAGCCATGACGGCACACTCGCCCTGGGTGAGATCTTGGCCCTTGCAGTGGCAGAACTCACCTATACAGGAAGGGACTTTAATGCCCACCATCCTATCCTCTCCTCGCCCATCCCAACCAATGAGGCAGGGCAGCACCTCACTGTGACCTTCGATGAAATAGCAGGTATAGCCATACTAAATAACCTCTCTGAACCCACCCATGTCAGAGGAGGTAAGTTGGACCTCTTACTTGTCTCCTCAGCTCTTGCTGGTGTGTCGGCATGGTCCCTACACTCGTTCCTCACAAGCGACCACCTTGCTACGATGTTGGAACTGCAGACGGAACTCATACCACCACTGCCGCCACCATCCCCCGCTGGGACCTGCACAGAGCTCGCTGGCAAGAGTATGAGGAGACTGTAGGAGTCCTACTAAGTAACCTCACCCCCCTCCTTTCTCTCAAGGATTGCACTGAGCACATTGCCCTGACACTCAGATGTGCTGCTGCAGACAGCATTCCCCTCTCCAAGCCCTGCACCTCTCTCATCAAAGACCATTGGTTCTATGACGAGAAAGTTCGGAGCTAAACCACCAGTTAAATACAGCTCGAAAGGCTTACCAGAGATGGTCCTCCTCTGCCACCAAGAAATATTTGGCTGCAGTAGTGCGCCACGCCTGTCAAGAAAGGCAGCGTTTGAGGGACGAGGCGAGGATAAGATGGTGTAGATCCCACAATTAATACTCCTCCCTCAAGGAGATGTGGATGAGGATCAAACGCATCTCCAACAACCAACCCCCCAGACCCCCTTCTCATCCCAATCCTGCAAGTGAGGCAAATCGGCTTGCCTCCCATTTTGCCGAGAGGACCTCACCCACCAACCCTCCCCAGCCAGTCAGGGACGTGCAGATGCGGCTCGGGGGCCTGAGAAGGGCCTATGTGGATGCTGCCTGCTCTCGCCCTGACAACACTGATGTACCCTTCACTGACGTGGAACTCGAACCCTCCATGGCAGGAGAGACAGCCCCAGGCTCTGATGGCCTAACCTACTCCCTCCTTGCATGACTGGGACAGAGTGGGAGAGCCCACATTCTCGAGCTCATCAATCACTCGTGCAAGGAAGGACTCCTCCCTGGATCATGGAAGACAGCCATCATTCATCCCATTCCTGAGCCACGCGAGCCAGCTGTGATGCGACCTATCTCACTTCTCAGCTGTATCGCAAAGACTGATGAACGCCTCATTCTTTCCCGCCTTGCCTGGAAATTAGTCCCATTGCACCCACAGCTCTTCACCTACCTCCCTGGCAGAAATGCTGGCAGTACCTTGCCTCTCTTCTCGGCAAGTTGAGAAATGGTCGAGGTATGGCTGTCTTCCTTGATCTAGAGAAGGCCTTTGAGATAGTTGATCCCAATTAAGTACTAGTAGCACTCGTAGAGAAAGGTGTCTGTGGTAGACTCCTCTCCTGGATCTGCAATTACTTCATTGGACATGCTGCCAGTGTCCACTTTCAGGGGCAGCTCTCCCCTTCTTGCCCACATGTGAACAGGACACCTCAAGGCACTGTGCTCAGTCCTCTCTTGTTTAGTGTCCTCATTGAGAGTCTGCTGTCGATCGACTTTGACAAGGGCTTCACTCTACTCTGCTATGCTGATGACCTGGTGCTTGTCATCTTCTGTAGAGACTGCTACGATAGGGCCCCGACTGCTCTAGCCTGCCTCCATGACAGATGCTGTGAACTGGGCCTCAAGATAAATCTTGGAAAGACCAAGTACATGCCCTTCGGTCTACTACCTCTGAGCGTCCACTCTTCCTCGGGGGGCATCAGCTTGATCTTGTTCACAGTCATCAGTACTTGGGAGTGTGGCTTGACAGTCACATGTACTTTTCTATTCATGTATGGTACCTACAGGAGTGGGCTGCTCCCAGAATCACAGTGCTCAAAGCTCTCTCATGCCAGAGCCTAGGTGCCTCATATCACTTCCTCAGGACCTTCTACACACACGCCATATGATCTCTTGTTAACTACAGTGGATTTTGTCTTGCAGGCTCTCTGAGATGCAATCTCGCTCCCTAGAAGTCCTGCAAAACTCTGCACTGCATGTGATGCTGGCAGCTCCTCCTTGGACACAATCTGAGAACTTCAGGATTGAGAGTGGCTTCCCATCTCTCCAGCACAGAATCTGGAGTTGATCGACAGCAGTCTCTGCTCAGCTCTGCCAACTCAGGCCACACCTGCCTGTTTCCATGCTTCTCCAGCACACCCTTGAGAGGCCCCCTGACCCACACCCGAATAAGGACGGGGCACACATCACTGCCAACATAATCCACATGGGAGCAACTGATGCCTTCCTAGGGGGCCCCGACCTTCCCGACCTCCCTACACACCTCCCCCTCCATGGCTGCCTCCCATGATCCAGAGCTTTGCCCCCTCTGCCGCCTGCCCTAGAGCATCTCTGCCTGCCCTCCTAAGCCAGGATGGCCTATGGAGGATGGCATCACTCTGGACCCCAGGAACAGTTGAGTATTTCAGTGATGGGTCGTTACTGCCGCGGGAAATGCAGGTGCCACATTTATCAGCGATGGTCGTGTTGAGACTTGGTGGCTCCCTTCTGGGATCGCCACGTACAAGGTGGAGCTTGTCGCAATTTTAGGTGCCCTCAGACACGTCAGCTCCCACCGCCACCAACGTGTGGTCATCCGCACTGACTCGCTCTTGTTCCAGCACGGTCTCCATACATGACGTTTCATTGACAATGTGCCTCTGCTAACCTCTATACTAGCAGTCACTGACTCCATCGTTCAGAGTGGAGGTGAAATCCACCTATGTTGGCTGCCCAGCCACGTAGGCATCACTGGTAACGAGCGCGCTGATGCCGCCTCTTGCTGCACAATGCTCCACCCTACCATCACCTTCCCTCTCAGGACGAGCCATTCTGTGCTCAAATGCAGAGTCAACTGCACCATCCTCCGGCTCATGCAATCTGATCATGAGACACAGGTGGCAGAGGGCTCTCGCTCTGCCACCTGGTATGCTAGGGCTACAAATTACAGGCCCCTCGACTCTCCCCATCACACGCCTACTTTGCTCGTGATATGATTATGCCGCCTACGGCTCAGCTACCCCTGCTCTGCTCAAATAGCAGGGACTGCCCCTGAACTGTGCCCTCACTGTCACAACACTGCAGACTGGCCACTCCTTCACTTCTTGCTTGACTGCCCCTCCACTGCAGTCCTGTGCTCCACCTTAGTGGCAGACTGGTAAGAAGGGTTTCTCCCTTTGCCACTGCTACTGCAATCGTTGCCCTCGCTCCAACCTCATCCCTGCTCGACACTATCTCCACCTACCCTTCACCTCGTTAACTTTTCACTTGTGGCCACAGAATAGGTGGACGAATCTGCTCCACCACCAGCAGCTCTCCTTGAGCCCCATTGACTTTTAAGATCTTCTCTGGTGGGCCCTTATTTGGCCTGGTCCTCCCAAAGGGAGGTAAATCTAAACAGCAACAACAAAATTGCTGCCTGATTTGGAGCTGAAATGTCAGTATCATCATGTGACAATTGTTTGCATATTTTAGCAGCTTTATTTGTCGATACTCCAGCAGATGTCACCAAGTTAGTTGCAACTTTACTTCTGTTGTGTTTTCTGGTTGGTGAATGAATAGTCTCATTTTCACCCTTATATTTGCTGTCATCAGATTCAGTGCAACTACCACTAGATGAAAGACCGTAAGACGTTGACGGTAATGTAGGTTCATCTGGCAGTTTTCGTCTTTTTAAAGGGTGAATGGTTTCCTTACTTGCAACTTGACCTGTTGAGTACCCCACTTCTTTGCTTTGCACTAGTATGTGGTAGAGTTGTCTATCTTCAGTGGATAACCACTGACCATTTACTTTTGTGATATCAAAAAGTTTACTTAGGGCAACATATTTTCCCCTCTTGACATATTCATCGTATGATTTTAGCACCTTGTCAAGCTCTGCTTGTATTGCTTGATCTGACACATGTGGAAAGTTCAGATTATTCTCCCATAATTTTGTAACTTCTTTGGAAATTTCGACTATTCGTTCTTTTCTTGATTTTTGTTCCAAGAAACTGGTGACATCCAACAACTTGTATTTGGTTTGGCGTTCTGCATTTTTTTTCTAATGAAGATTCTTCTGAAGGCACAGTTCATCTTCTGTGTGACTGCTGGAACTGCACCAAATTATTGGTTCGGACATCCTTGTTCTTCTGTACGATAGCATCACTTCGTTTCTGCAGCATCATGTTTATCTGAAAAACAAAAATATTTAATATAAAACAGTAACACACTAAACAATTATTTTGCTGACTGTTCATCTGCAAACTGCAAAGAAAACTATTAGATGCTGAAACCTGCATCCCGTTTTATATTATTTAGATTGTTCTAGAAAATTCTAAACAATGTTAAACCATACTAGAACGTTACAAACTGTTCTAGAAAGTTTTAAACGGTTCTAAAATCTTCTGTGCGAATTTATAAAGCTATTAAAAAACTATATAAATATTAAGAATGTGATGAAACTTAAGTTTGGTGACGTTAAATATATGGTAATCCATTTTTTTTATTTGGGGATGACCTTTTTTTTTTTTTTTAATGAAAGGAATTAGGGCTTTTTTCTTCGTTTTGAAACAAAAGTTCATCAATTTATGATACAGGTTACCTTTTATTTGAAAAAATATCAAAAGTTATAACCATACCATATATAGACAGACAGATAGATAGATAGATAGACGGACTGATAGATTGATATATATATATATATATATATATATATATATATATATATATATATATATATATATATATATATATGAATGGTGCATTTCTCAGTCTTTGGTGCCTGAGTGAGTGACTGTACGAACTAATTCTGGACCTGCAAACTCCGCCACACAGTTGGCATGTCAAGGCCGAATTGGCTGGAGAAATCTATTTTGGTCACGTTCCCGTTGTCTGCGCTCTTCTCTTGCCAGGTTCTGAGGTTCTTCAAGATGAATTTTTCCTTCACAGTGGAAGGTTCGCCATCGTTTTCTGTCAGTGGCATTGGTTTCAAGATTTTTTTGGTATGATGTATTTCTTTAGGATTGTCCTTATATCATCTTTACATTTCTTCTATTCCCCTGGGTAGCATCTTGATGCAGGGAGTTGGTTACACAAAAATTGGTAGGGAAGGTGGGGTTCAGGCATGCAGAACACGTGTCCTACCCATGTGAGATGTTTTTTTTAGCCAGAAAGGTTTCCATGCAGGTTGATTTTGTCTGCTGAAGGATTTTTGAGTGAGGGACTTTATCCTCCCATGTGAGTCCCAGAATGCTAAGCATCGGATGTGGAAAGTCTCAAGCTGTTTGATGTGATGCTGGTAAGTAGTCCAGGATTCAGCACAGTATACGAGGGTGGAGAGGCATACAGCTGTATAAACTGATACCTTTGTCTCGATTCTCAAATTGGTGTTTTCAAAGACTATGGATCGGAGATGCCCAAAAGAGACTGAGGCATGGTTGATTCTTGCAAGGACTACTGCATTAATGTTATGGTTATTTGCCGCCGCACTTCCAAGGTAGAAAAAATTCTCCATCTGCTTCAATTTTCCATCATTAATCTGGAATGCAAGAGAATGTGCTGCATAGTTTCTCTGAGATATATCTATTTTATTGAGAATTATTCGGAGACCCAGTGCATGGTATATGTTAAAAATGATGGTAAGAGACTGTGGGGCTTCTGGGGTACGTGCGTGAACAGCACAGTCATCAGCATACTGCAGCCTGAGGGAATTAACAATTTCAGTTTTTGATTGTGCTTGACGACATCTGAATTAAATAAGTTACCATCTAGACGGAATAGGATTTTTATTCCATCATCAGGGTTTGTTTGCTGGTGACTTAAAAGGGTACCTGCAGTGAGATGGATGTTGAAAATGACAGGAGCCAGGACACATCCTTGCTTTATGCCCACATCCACATGGAAGGGTTCAGATTTGTGACCTACGGACACACGAGCATTCATGTTGTCATGCAGACTCTTCAAGATGGTAAGAAATTTGTTTGGAACTCCAAATTTTGAAAGAGCATTCCATAAAAGTTTTCTTTTGACAGTGTCATATGGTTTTGCAAGATCGATGAATGCAATATACAAATCACGGTTCTGCTTGTGGCATTTCTCTTGTATCTGTTGGGCAACAGAGATCATGTCACAGGTACTTTGTTCCTTCCGAAATCCACATTGTATTTCAGGGAGTGTTGACTCAGTCAATGTTTTGTCAGTCTGGATAACATTACTTTGGCTAGTACTTTACCAGAATTCACAAGGAGGGAGATACCTCTGCTGTTGTCACAATTTGAGCAGTCCCCTGTCTTCTTGTGGATGGTTCCAATATCAGAGGTAAGCCACTGAGGTGGAATTCGTTCTTGGTTCCAGATAGTCAGTATGAGATTATTGAGGTGCTGGTGAAGTATCTGGCAACCCTCTTTGATCAGTTGAGATGGTATGCCATCAGGGCCAGGGATTTTGTTATTTTTTAGAGGTCGGATGGCCTGAACGGTGTCTGAACCTGTAGGTGGGACAACAAGATCTGCCTCTTGAGGGGTATTTGAGATGTTATCAAGGACAGTATGCTCCACCAGGTTTCTTCAATTTAGTAAGAGGTTGAAATGTTGTGCTCATCTTTCTAGGATTACTTGCTTATCTTTCAGGAGCTCTCCTTCGGCTGATTGAACAGGATTTAAGGTGTCTTTGATTGGCCCATAGCTGGTTTTAAGGGCCTTGTATAACTCTTGATGGTTGTTAATGTCAGTGAGTCTTTGCAGTTCTTTTGCTTGCATAGTTCACCATTTGTTTTCCATGTCATGCAGTTTTCCCTGGGTTTCACTTCTGACTTTTTTGGAATTCATGGTTTTAATGGGCTTGTATAACCCTTGATGGTCGTTATTGTCAGGCAGGCTTTCCATCCTTTTTCTTGCACAGTCCACCATTTGTTTTCCATGTCATGCGGTTGTCTCTGGGTTTCACTTCTGAGATTTTGGATTTCAGTTTTGAGGGTTAAGAAGCTAGGATGAGCCAACCAGTTGTTATGAGCTCTATTCGTCAGTGCAAGAAAGTCATATATGCCCTGAGCATTTTCATCAAACCAGTCTTTATGGTGGTGGGTGGAGCAGCCTAGTGTTTCTTCTGCAGTGCTTTGGAGCAGTGTCATATTGTTTAGCCACTCTGTGTCTAGGTTTGTTGCACTGTTGTTTGGATCAAGTGGTGGGAACTGAGAGAGCTGTGTAATAGTGCTGCAGATGTTGCATATTGCCACATCCTTGCAGCTACTACAGTTTAGTTTCTTGATGGATGGTCTGCAATGCGTTTGTAGGTGTATGCCTAACTGAAGTGTGGTGAATATAAGGTTATGGTCTGTGCATCACTCAGCACCTCTCATAGTTCGGCTTATAAAAATTTCTCTTCAGTCTTACTGCCTTACTATGGCATAGTCAATCAGGCGTCAATGTCTATATTATGGGTGCATCCATGTGGTCTTGAGCGTATTTTTGAGTTCAAAGATGCTGTTGGTGATGACCAGACTGTGTTCAGAACATAAGGAAAGCTGTCTAAGGTAAACACCATGGCTGCCTATAAAGCCTTGCCTGAGGCGATATCTTTTCCTTCTTTGGCATTAAAATCTCCAAGCAGGATCAGTTTGTCATTAGGCGATATTGAACAAATGGTAGCATCCAAAGCGTCATAAAAGAAATCTTTGGTGTTGTCCTTGGAAACAAACATTAAGGCGTAGGCACTGATGAGTGTTGTATATTGGCCTAGAGAGCAGTATGCACCAGGACACCAGTCTCTCTGATATACCCACAGATGTTTCTTGGGTGTTCTGTGGCAGGTTGCTTCGGACTGCAAAGCCAATGTCATGGTTTCTTCTTTCATTGTCTGGGTATCCCCTCCAGAAATAGGTATACCCTTCTCCTGCTTCTGTAAGGTTGTCCTCTCCTGAGAGGCAAGTCTCTGACAAGGCAGCAATGTCAGTTTTATATCTTTTCAGCTCATGGACAATAAGGGCAGTTCATCGGTGTTGTCTTGTGTCGTGGTCAGTATCAAGCAAGGTTTGTATATTCCATGTATCAAGAGTCTGAGGGATTCTTTTGGTTTTTTGACCGCATTGTGGGATGCCTAAACAGACGCGGTTATCATCCCAGGTGGTGCAGAGCAGCAAATGTTTAGGATACATTTCTTAATCCCCTCCCCGTCAGGGGTAAGCAGTTGGGCATCCATTCCCGGCTGCCTAGTCACACTGGATTCTGCCGAAGGCATGACCTGCTCCTATGCCATAATGCCAGCTACCACTGGGACAATGCCTCCTGTGTGCAGGACTTAGTGACCTCCAGCCACATCCATGACCTGTCACTGTCACCCTATCCCGTCACCATAGGTCTTTTGTTTTGGTGAAAGATGAGGTGGGAGGTGAGTGTCGTCCTCAGATTGCACAGTGGATGGATCTGGTGTAATGATGAAGGTGCACTGTTCTTACCACCACTTGACTTGGCCTTTCCCAGTCCGTAATATTAGCATGAAAATTCACGACGACCGTCTACTGGGTGGGGTTGCAGGAGTCTGCTGTGGGACTCCACTGACGGATTTTTCGTTCGGGGTTTACTCCCTTAGCCTTGACTCAACCCTCAGCCAAGGACAATCCACAAGGCAATGGACCTGGGAACACTTAGTCTGGCCCCTCACTGATGGCCCCTCCAGAATTTGTAACCCTTTCTTTCTGCTGAGTCCGGGTGGGGAGGGGGGCATGATCCCCTTTTGGTTCGGCCCACCAGATTTACAGGGGACAGAAGCCCCCACCTCAGTGTGGTTCCAGTGGAGGGTACACACACACACACACACACACACACACACACACACACACACACACACACACACACACACACACACACACACACACACACACACACACACACACACACACACACACACACGCATTTTATATATATATATATATATATATATATATATATATAAAGTTCCATATAGTAACCTAATCTCATGGAGTCTTTTTCCATACTTTTAACAAGCAATGGACAAAAGTCACTATGAACATGCTACAAAAAGATCCTACTGGGGTGAATGCAATAGGAGAATATACATGTAAAATAAGGACTCAAAATAAGTAATGAAGGAAGTGAGATATCTGGACTATAGCATTCTCACACGGAACAGCTATGATGGGGAAGATACTAAACGAAAACACAGGACAAGTACGAAAGTTCTCAACAGCTGATGAACACGAATGTAAGAGATTAGACGGAAGATATGGTCGTGAGACAGAAGAAATAATTCAGAGTACATAAATGCAATATGTTTCATTAAACTACAGGACAGTGCAACTCTAAGCTTGAGGAAGGAAAAATTTGTTCAAGATTAAAGTAAGTGCAAGCCCATTGTAAAATTAAATGAGAATCTGACATTGGGACAAGGTCTAAGATAACATGACAACTGACAAATTTAATCCTCTACTTCCAAACGTACATTACTGAAATGTGATAATTTATACAATAATTCTGTAATAACATTAGTCTTGTCATTTAATTAAGACATTCCGAATTTTGTACAATTTCATTAATCTATGCGACAATACTACCTAGTAACAGAGATGACGTCCTCCACTAACATTACTTCGGGGTGGGGGGCTTTACCAATTGCCCCTGGGCGGAAGACCCCATCTCTTTCCCTATCATTCAGAGATGATCCAAGGACAGCAAGTGCCAGCAAGGCTGTCTACTCTCTCCACAGCAGCTTACTCGTAAAAGGAATCCGGATTAATGTCCGGATCAGCTAACTGGTCCTGACAGGTGAAGAAACAGACACAAGCAACAGTAGGGGGAGGTGCTGAGTGAAGCTTTTGCCAGTAGTCACTGACAGGTAGAGTAAAAGGTGATGAAGTTATAGCAAGGGCAGAAGGAAGACGAGCAGAAGATGCATTATTTTCATTATTTTTTCCCACGTGAAGTACCTGGGAGTTTCCTTAAGCTCGTCCGCGTGAACCCACTTAGGCTACTCTCGGATGACAAGCCTTTAATCTCAAATTTCTTACCATTAGACGATATCACGCGGTGTGGGCGTGTAGATTTGTCATCTAATTTAGAGTTACATGTATATGTATGAACAAATACTAAGCCCCAGCGTTAATGCTGATAGGTGATGCAGAATTATGCTGGTGATGTAACAAATCCCCTTTAGATATGGCCAGATTTGCCTATATATACTGGTGTAATTTCTGTAAGTCTGTCGGTTTCACTTTCACATAATCATCCAAGTTATAGAATGGAATTGGTTTTGATAGTGGCACTGATTAGGCCCTTTTTTTCGAATCCACCGAAGACAATGAATGGAGTTTTGGCCAGTGGAGTTATTGATGGAGCCACTGATTGAGTCAACAACTTATCTCAACAGGTGCTTTAAGAACCTAAGTACCTCAAGCACTCCACCACCTTACCATTTTGCCTTTCGACAAGGCCAGTGGAAGCAGGATGGTTGGGTGTGACTTTACATATATTAATGTTGTACTGCTTACAAATCCCAACAAGAAGACTATTATTGAACGCCAAGCCATTATTGGTAATAATAGTGGATTGCATAATGAATGGACAAATAACTCGATCAGTGAAGGCATGAGCAGCTCTTAGCAGTCTCGTCTTGGAGGGCTACGAGAACACAATAACGTGAGAAATGATCAACTGCCACAAACAAAATACTCTGCACCAGATGCTGCAAAAAGGTAGGTCAATAGAAACAGTTTCCCATGGACGTAATGGAACCGGATATTTTAAGAGAGGAGCAGTTAATCCGGTCGACACTTTATAGCGTTTACAGGGAGCACAGAAATAACAGCAAACGTTGACGAACATCGATGTCCTTACCCATAGTAGCCCAATAAAATGAAAGCCATGCTTGTCTCAAACACCGATCATTTCCCGGATAAGAAGCAAAAGGTGTGTTAAGGATGATGTGGAGTAATGTAGGTATGAAATCAGTGGGAACAACAAGTAGACGTACCTCTATTAGGTATGTCCCAACCGGTAAGAGATGTCTTCCCATACAAGATATCATTGTCCAACATGGGATCATCTACTGACTCTGGCAGTGAAGATAAGATTGAAGTGTTTCCTGACTCTAGGATGTAAATAACCTTAGACCACGGAGGACCCGTGCTCTGACAACTATGGACAACATCTGAGGTTAGAGTGGTGTAAGGAACTTCACTTGTTTGATATGGTGAGACTACCGCGGTTACATGAAGTGAAAGGGCATCTGCAACTACATTAAATTTACCAGGCACGTACTCAAAGGTTGGTTTGAAGTCTGGGATTACTGACCCTCGTGCTTGACGTCAGGTAAGATACTTCATTTGAAGAAATCACAAAGTGGGAGATGATCTGTTTGGAAATGCGGTGGATATCCGTAGATTATGCCTCTGAAATGTTTGAGAGGCCAACAACTGCTTAAGCTTCCCAATAAGTAACACTATCGTTACTTTCAGTGGCACTGAGGGCACAACTAGCAAACGCTATTTCACTTTTCTTCTTTGCATGATTAACTTACATCAGCACTGCACCTAAGCCTACCCCTGATGAGTCTGTACATTAAAAAAAAAAAGTTTTTTTATGATCAGGGAATGCAAGGACCTGGACAATAATAAGTGCTGACTTCTGTGTTTCAAGGGCATGGCACTGCTCATTAGTCTAAACAAAGGGTTCATTTTTCTTAAGTAATATACCTGTAATAAGAGAGGCAGTGATCTGTGCATAACCTTGAATAAATCGCCGATAGTAGCCACTCAGACCAAGAAAACTCCTTACATCATCAGTAGGCCTACTGGTAGGTTCTGGGAAGTTAGAATCTGTCTTAACTTTCTCATATGAGGTATGAATTACCTCAGCATCAACCACAGGTTCAAGAGATAGGCCTTTATATATCTTCCCCCAAATGTTGCATTTATTGAGCTCCTCATACGCCAGAATGGTCCTCTGAGTCACGTAGGTGTAGTTATCTTAGATAATTGTGGAGGCCTCCCTACATCATTTTTGATGGACTCTTGGTACTATGGTGAAGTTATAATACAACATGTACTTACCTAATCAGTCCTCACGATGTAAATGAGTGTGATGCTTTCATACCATAGGTTAAGAAACATGCTATTACACAATATATACAATTACAATAATCACTTTAGATCAATGATTATTCTGCATAGGGTAGTATATGTACTGTGATTGGATTATTTCTGATATACAGTTTCGTTTACTGGATGTATATTTATATGTATTTTTTACTCTTGTTGAAGTTGTTAATATCCATCCATCCATCTGGCATCCAATCCTTTTTGCCTCATTTTTATATACAGTGGTCCCTCGCGTTTAGCAATTTAATTAGTGTGGCGAAACCATCGCTAAATCTGAAGTGTACTTTATATGGGAAAAATATCAATTAGTCTGCGCTCATCCTCCAAGTCACCCTTTTGACCCTCGATTTCCTATTTTAAGTGCTGAAAGTTAGACACAGTGTATTAGCAATACATTATACACATACAATATTGTATGGTTATACATCTGCTTGCCGCGAAAAACGCCAAATGCTCGGCACTGTGAGGGAAAGCAAGCACCCAAGGTCGCCAGACGCTCACAACAATGATAACAATGGCGGTCTGGTGGCAGACGAGCAAGACATTTCACGCCCCACATCGCTAAACGCGTAAGACAATCGTTAAATGCTTGGGATTGGCAACCTACCGCTAGACACGAAAATTGTTAATTTGAAACACGCTGAAAGCAAGGGACCACTGTATATATCAGTTATTATATACTGATAAAGGTTAATTACCTCCACCAACAAAGTTGGAGGAGGTAATGTATTCACCTATATTTGTCAGCGTGTTTGTCAACACTTATCTCCAAAAGTTCCCAATGAATTTCAGGGAAATTTTGTGGAGGAGTAGGCCATGGGCCAAGAAAGAACATTAAATTTGGGGGCGGATCCGGATCCGGTTTCCAAAAGCTCTCGATGAATTTTGATGAATTTTCGTCGATGGATGGACTGTAGGCCAAGAAAAAAATGATTACATTTTGGGGTGGATCCAATATATCAAAAAGTTCTCAATGAATTTGAATAAAATTTTGTGGAAGAGTAGTCCATGGGCCAAGGAACAAAATTTCATTATTTCTTTCTTTACCCACCCACCCTTCCACAAAATTTCATCAAAATCCATTCATAACTTTCTGAGTAATCTCGGATCCGGATCCTTAGATATAGGATCCGGATCCGCCTCCCAAATTAATCAATTCTTTCATGGTGCATGGCCCATCTTCCACAAAATTTCACTTTAATTCATGGAGAAGTTTTGGTGATACTGTGTGGGATTTTCCGGCTGTGGATCTGGATCAGGCGCAAAATTTAATACTTCCTTCTTTGGCCCATGGAACATATTTCCACAAAATTTCATCAAAATCAGTTCGTAACTTTTTGAGTAATCCTGCTAACAGACAAACAGACAAACATTCATAACTTTTTGAGTAATCCTGCTAACAGACAGACAGACAGACAAAGCAACTCTGCGTAAAACATATTCTCATTGGCGGAGGTAATTATGTATATCATTCTACTTAATATTTTACCACGGCTTAAAAACTTAATATGTAGCTTTTTATAAGACATTAGTGACTTTCATTGTGTGTGTAGGAGAGAGAGAGAGAGAGAGAGAGAGAGAGAGCGAGAGTTCTGCATAGGCCAAGCCTTATCTTTGTGACAGTGTAGCTGAATGTTTTGTTGAAACAAGCATTGTAGTACTATAAGTAATGCAATGCGAGGTAAGTGTGATATCGTATAATGACAATGAACTGACATTTTTCTCAAAGTATTGTTTAATTTTAAGTTATGAATATTTGAAGGAAAATCAGTTCTCTTCAAATTCACATAGGGAGATAAACTTAGATATTATGTCAATGGGAACGACTTTACGACAAACGTGGATATCACGAACAATCTTTTAAATTCATCCAAAATTCTTTCGGTCTTATTCCGCAAACGCCTGGCAATATTCAGCTAAGTCGTCACCTCACTAATGGCAATTTTTCATAAACTAGAGAAATTCCTTGTTTTCAAACATCACATCTAGAAAACTATAGTGCTTAGGGAAGCGAATTAAATACCATTTTACTCACCATCTCTTCCTCTTGTGAATGAAAGTATCACCAGGTCTCTAGGTCTTTGCGTTGATGAGTAATGGCGTGGGGAAGAGAACTGATTTTCGAAGTAAGAGCGACTTGAGAGCAGGATGTGTTCGTGCATCTTCCCGCAGCGCCAACTATGGCTTTGATCTTAACGTGATAACTTCTCCACTACCAGATAAACTAGACTCTGTTGCATCAAAGGCATGTCTTATGGCACTATCACTGAGCCCTTTTCTAGCATCCTTGGAAGGAGGCTTGGCAGGGGTGGATGATACAATTGGCTACAGGTGGTGCGGAGAGAATCAGACAAAGAGGAACCTGAAGAAAGCATTGTACACAACGCAAAGGCAAGGGACAGAACGACTCTTACCTGTGTGGTATAGAGGAACTCCCTCCCTACCCTTTGGTGATAAAATAAAATGGGGGACTGGTTCAAACAGTGGAGGGAAGACACTTGCATGTATAGCTGCTAGCTGGCGGCCCCGAAGGAGCCCGATTGTGACGTGTATATGTGTATTCACGTTATCCGGCATATGGGAGTTAAAACCTGCGGGCAAAATATGTAAACACTGCCGATGTTAATCAGCATAGCGTCGTTTGGCAACTCGTTGCTGATTTTTATATCCCTAGAAATTAGCCAAGCTGAAATGCAGTGAAAAACCTCATTTTTACACAGCTTTATGCATTAAGAAATGGCCAGTTGTGCAAGCGCAGAATAACAAATGTTAAAAAACGTGCCACAAAATCTAAACAGCAGTTAAGTGTTAAGTGACCTTATCAAGTGTTAAGTGGAGCCGAGCAAATATCCTTTGACGACATCACCAAGGTGCCTGACCATTATATCTATATGGTCTCTAGTATTCCCCGTGCATTATTAAATAACTCTGCCGGATCTCCATATACCTTTAGAAACAAGTGCTCTAACTTGGAGTTTTAGCACCCGGAATATTATGACAATAGGATTGATTAAATCCATTTGCACGTTGAATAACAATATTTATTGCCAATTTATATATCTAAAATGAAAGGGCAATGAATATGTTTTAGACAATACAGCTACACATATTTCTTGATTTGCTTAGCATTGTGAAACAAAAAAATATATAATCAAGTAATTGTTGTTGTATATTTGCCTGTTACAATGCATGGCCCATACGTAAAATACGTTTAATCATAACTGTAGAATGTAAACACTACATTAACGATGAAATGTTCATGTCGTTTTATCAACGACGTTTGGTAGGGAGTTAAAAGATGTACCCCACAGTTGTTGCAACAATATATCGTACGAGTAAGTATATACGTTATGTACCTCTACGTGTCTGTGCGAAACGGGGAGAACATAATGGGAAGAGTATGTTATAGATGAGGCGTACAACGCTCCTAACTACCCGCTGGGAACTCAGTAAGTTCGGTATTTAATCTGTATTATTGCATTCAATCGTATAATAAAAGTACAAATCCTTTTCAGCTACAAATGAAGAAATTCACTGACAGAAGTCGTACAAATTTTATGGAACATTATGATGACTTCAGAATGTTATATAAGAGATGTTACACGACCAGATAATGTTATGTTCAGGCTGTCGAACCCTCCAATTTTACATTGCCTCAGTCTGTTGTCATTAACATACTATACAACTGATATCAGCGCCATCAGTTGTGTTCTCATGGCTAGTTAACGCGAGTGTACATTTATTTTTATGCTGTCCCACCTTCCTTGTAGAGTCTTTGCTCTCCATCCCTCCTTCATAACTCTTTCCAGTTTGATAGGATTATATTTAGCTGTCCTGTCATCCTTGTAGAGCCTTTGGTTTCCAACTCCCCCTCATAAATTTTCTAGTAAGAATATTTCATTTGTCCTACCTTTTCTGTAGAGTACTGTATTTCTCTCTCCATCTATCCCTCATAACTATTTCTAATTTGCTTTATTTTTAAACTCTCCTAACATCCTTGTACAGTGTTTGTTCCCCGCTTTTCTTTCATAACTCATTCACTTCGTTTCATCTCTCTCTCTCTCTCTCTCTCTCTCTCTCTCCAGTACCCACCTTATACTGTGTCCACTTCAAATACAGAGGCTCGAGCTACCAAGCTGCCTCCAGCAACTCCAATTCCAAAACAGAGAAATGCTAATAACGAAAGTTCTAGTTATCACAGTCCTCCCTACCTGAAGCTTAGTTTGCCATTCCACACTGAGTGCTATGATGCAATATAGTTATGGGAAGTTTAGTTGTTATTCACAATAAGAGTAGCGCAAGCAAGTCCCAAGGAAGTGAAAGATGTGCATGATAACTGACTCTCTTATAGATGGAGTGAAAGTGTGAGAAATTTTACTTTGAATCTTGCTGTGAACCAATCTCATTATTCTTGGCGATCTCAGAAAATCCATACTTTATTTTATTCCCAGCTACTACCTCTTCATTAACTTGATGCCACTGGGATTTATTAAAAACTGGGCGTATACTCATCCGTGTAGAAAGCGGGTGATAAATGTCATCGGTCTCTTCGAGACAGAATGTCAAACAAATTGTGGAAGAGATTTTTTTTTTTTTTTTTTTTTAAGCTAATACAAGTCAGTCTCATTATACACACCTTCACAATTCTTTTACTAACTTATTGGTGTGTCTATTTCCAATCCATAAAAATTTTCTGTATTTATTTTGGTGATTATTTTGCATCACTTTCCTCGCTTAACTAAGAAACTCTAACCTTTCCTTGTGACGTCTAAAATTAGCCACCATTCCTCACCATCATTTGTCGCTCTTTTTGTTTAACTTCTCGTACTTACACTTGCTGGCATATATATATATATATATATATATATATATATATATATATATATATATATATATATATATATATATATATATATATATACCGAAGAACGAGGGTTAGCGCCCCGCCAGGGTACTAAACTTTGGGAACGTTCTTCTGACCATGTACTGCTTTGGCGGACACAAGGGGTGCTGTGGTTGAACCAGTGTCGCATACTAAAAAACATGCTTGCACCCAGTCAGCTTGCGTGGGCCAATTACACTTGGTTCACAGACTACACACACATCCAAAGCCACTACAACACTACGATTACACTTATAAGCACTTCTCACCCTACATACAATCTCTACCAGACAGCCTAACCCACTTGATACAGATACGAGTATATTGGCTGTATCGTTCCCATTTCGGTCGGGATAGGCCGGTCCTGCAGTGGACACTCAAACGGCTGATGATATGAGATGATATATATATATATATATATATATATATATATATATATATATATATATATATATATATATCCAGACCTTCATACCCACCCAAGGGCAGGGTGGGGAGTAACAACGTCCAGACAGCCCAATTTTGCCCAATCCAATGGGACACACACACACACACACACACACACACACACACACACACACACACACATAATATGTATATATATATATATATATATATATATATATATATATATATATATATATATATAGTTATATATATATATATATATATATATATATATAGTGCTGCTCTCGGGTGTCTGCCCATTCCTCTCCTTCATCCTTCTTTCCTTCCATCCTCATCTGTCTATCTATCCTTAATTCTTTCCTCATCATTCTGCCTTCGGATGACTTTATACCCTCTCTTCTGTCTTTCCTTCATTATTTCCTTTTCCTCCTGCCTGTGGGTGACTCTACACTGAGTGACAAGCCAGATGGTTTCCTGTACACCAGGAAACCATTTATTACCCTGGGTTGTAACTTCATGACCAAATTATGGCCCCTGATGGTTTAGTGAGTAATTAAGGTGCTCCAATCGGATTGAGCCGGTTAAGGCTTATATCCAAGGGTTGGTTATGGTTTATTTAACACGTAATGCCACTCAGGGATGAGTGAGGCTGGTCATTCTCATCTTAAATGTCAGGACCAAGTTGCCAAGCCTCAGGCTCCTACGATCCTTATGGGGCAACGTAGGATTGGATAATGGATGGATGAATGGATATCTTTATACTGTATATATATATATATATATATATATATATATATATATATATATATATATACATATACAGAGAGAGAGAGAGAGA
Source organism: Coenobita brevimanus (assembly GCF_032717465.1). Classification (NCBI taxonomy): domain Eukaryota; kingdom Metazoa; phylum Arthropoda; class Malacostraca; order Decapoda; family Coenobitidae; genus Coenobita; species Coenobita brevimanus. Next base: position 9,733,793 of record NC_137008.1, on the reverse strand, counting down.
GAGAGAGAGATACATATACACATATATATATATATATATATATATATATATATATATATATATATATATATATATATATATATATATATATATATATATATATATATATAATGCAGTGTATTATTTTAACTGTGATATCATCATTGCACAAACTTTATTTGCATTTCTTGGTTTTGTATTCTGTATTTATGCACTTTTCTCCACAGTGCATAGTATTTTTCTCTGCCGTGCATCTTTTCTTTTTTTATGTTCTCTGCTTTCTTAGTCTAATTTTTTTAGTGCTCAGTAAGTATATCTAACTTTCCCTTATGTCTAGGTCTCACAGTCATCTACTCCATCACTATCCTATTCGCCCTCTAAAATGTTTTTCTTTTCTCGCACTTCTATTGAAGCAATTTCCCTCATTGGCTGATAATTTCGCATTCATTCGATCATCCTCATCATTTTAAGTTCAGTCAGTGCAGGACTACATATTACGTGGATTGCACTGTGAACGTGGCACATTAGCAAATTATATCCCTCCGGCTCCATTCATCATGAAAATGATTCGTTATCTCATACACATGAATGCAAATGTAATTCAGCATTAGGCAGGGGATCACACCTCGTTAGTGATAGTATGGCTAGTGCGGATACAGACTGGATTTAGTGCTGTGTAAAATGAGATACGCAGATCATGGGCAGAGTACAGAGTTCTTGCTATGACAGTGCTAGTGTACATTTAGCAATTTAAATATACAGGGCACTTATGTCCCACAGTTTCCTTTATTAGGTAGCTAGGCCTGCGTTGTCTGTTTGGGCATTGAGTTCCCAGGGGAATTATCTTGACTGCAGAAATATTTCGGTTATGAACTGAACAATGATAGGTAAAATAATTATTGACATTAATGGACGATACTGTAATGCCTGAGAGACGTGAGAGTAAACAGTGAGTAGACGAGTGGGTGGCAGCAGGATGTGGGTAGCTTACTGAGAAAGATTTGTGGCCTTATCTATAAACTCTCTTAAGCTTAGGTTTTGATTAACATTAGGTGCAGTACTGAAAAAAAAAAAAAAAAAAAAGAAACCAGGGGAAACGAAGCGGATATTACAGTGACAGAGAAGAATAATGTTTAGTATTGAAACCTTGACGCTAAGCAGAAATCTGAATGTGAATGTTGCAAAAGGACTGCATGAAGGTGTGTTAATAACAAAAACGTATGTGTGCTAGAATGAAATTAATTCAGGATGAGCAGTGCAAACAAGATATGTTCTTTAAGTGCGCAGAGTGAAGATGAAAACAAAATGTGATGCATGGTAGATGCTAAGGATGAATGCCATTTGACAGCAGGGAGAAAGAAAATTTTCGTAGGTGGAAGAGCTATATGGAGAGTAATATCTGGATGTAAATAGGGTATTATAAAGGGTTATGTATGCGTAATTTTGAAGGTGGCAAGTGTAGCAGATCAAGGAAAGGGTAAACAGATATGCAATATGTGTGTATAAGATAGATATGGAAGTTGGTGGGATTATGGAAATGCAAATAGATCGAGTTGGTCAGATACAGGTTTGTCACCCCCCTTCCGCTTCTTTTTATTATTTGATCGTTAATAGATTTACTTTATCTGATATATGAAGTGAATAAACATTTTTTGTAGAAGACAAACGAAAACTGGAGAACTCAAAGAGTGAATACCTCCAAGGCAGGACTGTTCAATATTTTGGCCTTGAACTTCAACATTTCACCTAAAATTTAGCCATTTGGTTCTTTGAAATATCGCCAGTCACTAAATGAGGCTTTTTTTCAAAATGTTACTAACAGACAAACATACAGACAGCCAGACATGTAGCCTACTGTCACTTCTGCGATCCAGACTCTTACATGGTCAAAAAGGGCAGAAAACAAGTCACTATTGATGACCATGTGCTGGAATGGTCAGGAACTCAGATTGATGGAGACTCTCTCCCATTAGCGGCCTCTTCGGTTGCGTTTATTATATTTCCAGTGGTCGTTAAGAATGGTAATGTGCCTAAATGACGGGGCCAGTTTCCAACTGGGCCAACCCAAGCCCAACCTTCGCAGTTTCCCAGAATGCTTCTAAGTTGCACGTTAACAAACTACTAGGTAAGCTCTATACTACCAGTTCTCAAGGGTTATACAAACAATAAAGTTCAAGTGGGAGGGAATGTGTATTAACAAGACCAAAAAGTAGAAATCTTTCCCAGCTACTTGCTTTACAGATTAAACATGAATCAGTTAGCACATTGTTCGAAAAATATATCTCTACATGGTCCTAATATCAAATGCACAAAACTTAGCTCCTTTGTCCCGGTCCAATGTGTTTCTTCATAATCGTCCCTCTGAGCACAAATTTCACTGGTCCAGTCCTATGCCACTGCCGACCTTGACCTCAACACTGGGACCTTGACTCGCTCATTGGTGCTTAGACCTCCACACATGGACCCGCTAGAAGTTAATATGAATAATGAATAACTGCTCTCCCCAATGCAAGTAAACCCTCCACATGATCAGGAAGGTCTCATAATAAAGAAACATGAGTTACAACACTCGGCATCTCAAGTAATAACAGAATAACACATGGCACTATGGACACACAGGTCTGCTCAAAATAATACTTATTGTAGGGATAATATGGAAGAAAAAGTACTACAACAAATACAGTAACCATGAATGACTGTAACTCTAACCATGAAAACCATCACTGCATCAATATCATTGTGCCTCACAAAGTAACTACGTGAACACTAACTCGCAACACAGCCCTAACAAATACTGAATTACAAAGTCATTTCACACAATAATAAATAATTCACAATCCCTGGGCACCTGATACTTGGCCAATAAAAATCACACATTTCTCTGAGGCTCAGACAGAACTCTGTAGCATTTCGTATTCTACTGTAGTTACTAAATAATAATAAAACGTACAGTACACAAAAACATAAGAAATACCTCACTATTCAGCTCAAAAATGTTGGGAAGGTGAGCGGGAACACAGGACTCACTTCTTCGAAGGCTAATGGCGTCACTGTTACACTCCCTGAGGAATAACAACACTTGATCCTACCCAAGTCCGTTTCTTAGTTTCGTCACTATTATCGCTTGTGGGATATCACTATTCGCGCTTCAACATACCAGACATATCATTAATATCAAATTTCTTACAGAATTCCTTGGAGGGGGGGGGAGGTGTACCCCCTCCACAATATGTCTACCCCCCGATGTATATATGTCCCCCCCCCAATGCACACATGCCCCCACTAAACTTGCGGACCTAGCACGCTTTCCCAGGGCCCCACACCTGGACGAAGGCGTTACTGCATCAGTTCATTGCAGGCAGCCAAGACGGGCAGACTATTTTACTGTGAGCTCATAATAAACTCCTTATCTAGCTGTTTGTACACGGAGTTTCTATCACCAAAGTATTGCAAGTTACATTTGGTAGCAGCGGTGTTTCAAACCATCAGATTCTGACCGCCTCCTCCAATTTTTAGTGACACCACAAGATACACGACGTCTCACATCTCCCAGCCTCGCCCCTCCTCAGTGCCTCTAGTGGTGTAATACCTGGCTGTGCTTTCCAAGTGTACAATTTCTCTCACCAGTGCTCACCTCTCAAACAACCCCACCCACACGCCTTGTTCCTGACCGCAAGTGTCACCGTCGCCGACCTACGCACCTGTTGCACCTGTTCCCAGCACCTATTCCGAACTCATCATAACTCCTGCCCCGACGGTGCCACTTATCACTGTCTGCCCACTACCTGCCCACCACCATTCTCTGCATTTGCAACTCAACAGCTCTATACCTGCCTTGAACCAACATCTGCCCTCACAACCCACCACCGGCCCCACCGCCACCACATCTGGTCTGCATTACCTGAGCCTCCTAAGACCGCCCCTCCCTGCCGGTGACTCATCGCGACGTCTCTTCTCCTCTCCGCCCAGCTGTCTCTCCACCGCCGCCCCGCCCCATCCCGCCCACCCCCGCCCCAGCTCAGCTATGCTCAGCCACCCCTGCACGTCATACATCTCGACAATCCCATCTCTACTGTGTAACTATAGTATCCCTTACCTTTCTCTAGAGATTATCCTCGATTTTCTCTACAGATTGGATATTATAAATATTCCATCTCATTTCCATTACCCCGTTTTCATCTTCACCTACGTTATTTATAATCCATCTCATCCTTCGCCTTTTATTTAAACCATCCATCCCCGCACCTTCATTCATTTTCACACCTACTTGTGTATTCCATTCTCTCATTGTTATTTATACATTTCCACCTACGTATCCATCTTCATCCTTTCATCTTCCATTATTGCATTAAATGTCATACTTTCCACGTCAATCGCTAACACCAGCCCTCTCGACCCGGAAACATCACCTGATCATACCCCGTCTGCCGACTCTAACACAATCACTCATTTACGAAGTGGCAAAGAGTACCACCGTCCTGTACCTGAGACTCCCGTTTCACTTCCTGCAGACTCACTTACTACCCCTCCTACACTCGTAAATCCAGATACCTCCTCCTCTACTCCTGCCTCTACACTCCCTTCTTCTTCCTCTACTCCTTCCCCTGTCGTTCCCTCTCCTGCCTCCCTTCATACCCCGTCTTGCTCGCCCTTAACTGCCACTACTTTCTCTCTCTCCCACACCTCTCCTACCGCCACTTCTGCACTTCCAGCCATGGCCAACCCTCCACAGTCTATCTATCTCGACCATGCCAATCGTCCCAAATTTACCGGCCAGGACCCAACTTGGTCTGTCTATGATTTCCTCAGAGAAGTCGAAACAGAAATCCACAATAGACAGATCACTGATGAATCGCTCAAAGTAGCTTATCTCATGGGTCACTTGCACCACGGCAAATCGGACATCGGATCTGCGATCCATGCAGGACATTTCGATAACATTCATACCTTTGCTGATTTTCGTACGGAACTCATCAGCCTTTGTTGCCAGCATTCAAATACCGCGTCTCTCATGGGATTCATTAATCTCCTAAACCAACTAGATGAGGACTTGAGGGTCCCAGCGCCACATGCCAAGCTCCGCGAAGCTGCCACTGCCATGAAAGCAACTAGTAGCGAGATGCTCCAATTACTGGTAGGCACGAAATGGTTAGAAGACAATAATAGCGTTCCAATGCTTTCACTCACCAACTTTGCTGACTTAAATGGTTACCTGAGATTCCTTCACTGGCTTACTCCTAAACAGCGAGAGGTAGCCTTGGAAATCGGTTTCAGTCCAGGAGATAAAATTATTCAGGTCACTAAAGCCATTCATGAAAGAACCGGTTCGAACTACACGCGTCAGGGCACCACTCAACCCTTGGCCTCCTCAGTGTGTCACATCCCCACTACCCCAGACCAATCTTGCTCCCATCCCACCACACGCGGTAGACCTGCCACACATCGTTCTCCTACCGCAGGTCGTGATCATTCTAGCGCCCGACGGAACAGACAATCTTCAATTCTTTGCTGGCACTGTGGTCATCCTGGACGTCGAGCATCCAGTTGCGACCGTACATACAGACGTCCTCACTCCCAAACCAGACAGCGTACGCCTTCCCGCTCACGTCGTCCACACTGCAAATACCACAAATCAAGCACGACTCACACCACTGAGGAATGTCGTTACCTCAACCGCCAACAGTCGGGGGAAACGCCATGCCCGAATCAGCCCAATGTCACATAGAACCAGATATCCAACTCCCCATCCGCCATGTAGGTCCCATAACATCCTTGGGTTTAGTCATTCTCGGATGCAGTCATGACATACCAACGTCATTCATCTTGGACACAGGATCTATAGTAAATCTCATCTCCGACAATTCCTTACAAATTATTCATCGACATCACAACCACGTCAGTTTCCTAGAACCACCAGACATTCGCCTATGTGGTGTCGAAGGCTCAGAGTTTAAGGTTAAGGGAAGAGTCACCCTTGAAGTCAAACTACACGGAGATTTGCCCCGTATTCCAATTGAATTTCATGTCACTAATGACTTGCAGTATCCCGCAGATGCCCTTATTGGTTTCTCCACCAAGTCACAACACTCCATTGCATTATTACCTGCTTGTGGTAGTATAGACATTTCTGGATTCCCGGTTTACAGTATGGAATGTCCCCGTCCTGTTCTTACGATCAAATCAGTCCTTCAATTACCCCTGTCCCTATCACTACCAAATCGTCCAACCCAGCCCAAACCACCACTATCATCATCTGCGAATACAGAGATCATTCCTTTACTGACTGCAAGCAAGGACATACATTCCTCAATCTCCACTGCTACATCTTCTCAGCCTTCGGAAATGGCTCTTACCTCCTCTCCCAGCAACACTATTGCTGACTCAGACATGTCTCAGTTACCTACCTCACAAAGTGTGAATGATCTTCTCGAACACGCAGAGACGAAACGTGCAATAACGAATACGTGCACAATTTTGTTACCGCATGAGTTCACCAAAGTCTCTGTTTGTGTTGCCGGTGTGAAGGAAGGAATGGATCTACTAACACTACCTGAGACGTGTTGTGTGAATGGCTTGACTTATGAGTCAGCGTGGTGTACAGTCTTAGAGGACAGTTTATGCTACCTGTACTTGCTCAATGTCACAAATGCTCCACTAAAACTTAAAACTGGTGTAAAGATTGGAGACTTCCTAGTATACCCAGCGGCCGTAAAGGTGTGCCAGGATTCCTCAATTCCTACTATTCAGACTGATGATAGTACGCCAATCGGTGTATGTACTATTAACTATACGGTATCTGCGCCGACATATTCACCCGATATGCTCTCACATCTCACTTGCACAGATTTCCCAGAAAATACTCAACTCCTCGACCTTCTGACCTCGTACAGAAACGTGGTTGCCTTACCCGGTGAACCAATGGGTAGAACAGACCTTGTCAAACATACGATTGAACTACTACCAGGAACTCAGCTGATTTACATACCAGCGTATCGATTTCCTCACAGCCAGAGAAAGCAGACAGATCAAATGGTACAGAACATGTTAGACCAGGACATTATTGAACCCTCCGTCAGCCCATGGAATAGCCCACTTTTCTTAGTACCAAAGAAGGACGGCAACTTTAGACCAGTAGTCGACTATCGTAAGGTCAATTCTGTCACCGTTCCAGACCGTTTCCCGTTACCCGTCCTCACTGATTTGCTAGAATCTCTTGGTGAAAATAACGTAGTCTTTTCATCTTTAGACCTCCTCAGCGGGTACTGGCAGGTCGAAATGGAAGAATCCTCTCGCCCAGTTACAGCCTTTAGCACCCCTTCCGGACATTTTCAGTTTAAGAGACTCCCTTTTGGTCTGAGAAATGCTCCTTCCATGTTCATGCGACTTATCCAATCAGTCTTCAGCGGTATGATGGGACACTCTCTTTTTGTTTACCTAGATGATATCATTGTTGTGAATAAATCCATCCCTGATCATTTTACCACACTCCAGCAAGTCTTTGAATGCCTCCAGCTCGCAGGCCTGAAAATCAATCTCAGTAAATGTGACTTCCTGCGAAAGAAAATCAAATTCCTAGGCCATGTTGTAGATGCACAAGGCATTCATACTAATGAGGATAAAACTAAGGCGATTATTAACTTCCCAGAACCTACCACTACCGAAGCTGTACGAAGTTTCCTGGGCCTCAGTGGCTATTATCGTAGATTCATACAGGATTATGCGAAGATCGCCTCTCCTCTGACCCACTTACTCAAGCAGAATGTGCCCTTTGTTTGGACTAACGACCAGTCACAGGCTTTCCAAAAGCTAAAGACTGCTCTTGTAAATGCCCCTGTTCTAGCGTTCCCTGATTATACCACACCCTTCCTTCTCTGCACAGACGCCTCAGGCACTGGACTTGGTGCCGTTTTGATGCAACTCGATGAAGCATCAAGGAAGCGCGTAATAGCGTATGCTAGTCGCACCCTTACAACTGCTGAACGTAACTACAGTGTCACAGATCTCGAAGCCCTAGTGGTAGTCTGGTCCTTGAAACATTTCAGAGATATAGTCTATGGTTATCCAGTGCATATCCAAACAGACCACCTTCCACTATGTGATTTGTTCAAGAACTGCAACCTAACAGGTAGATTAGCTAGATGGTCTGTCATCATCCAGGACTTTAATCCCACATTTCAATATGTACCAGGCAAGTTGAATGTAGTCGCAGACGCACTCTCACGTCAAGTAGCAGCAGCTATAACATCACTGCAGCCTGAAGTAACTGAAAACACTACACTAACATCAGAAGTTGTTCGAAACTTTCAGCGCCAAGACCCCATGTGGTCCAAAGTCATTTATTTCCTAGAATCTGCCGATGCCTCGACCTTACCTACTCTGCTAGTATCACTAGATGAGTTCATGCTAGATGATGATCTCTTGTACAGGAAAACACTACTAACAGGCAAAGATATGCCCAATCGCGAAGTACGCCAACTTGTTGTCCCCACTGCCCTGATACCAAAGGTTCTTCATATTGTTCATAATATTCCTCAAGCTTCCCATCCAGGTAAAGACCGATGCTTGCGCCAAATACTATTGGCCAACCATGTGCTGCGATATCAATGCCCACTGTGACTCTTGCCTCTCCTGCCACCGCCACAAAGGATCAACCGGCTTACCAGCACCTCTCTTACAATACCCAATCCCGTCACGACCATGGGAAACTGTCTCAATCGATCTCTTAAAACTACCTCTCACAGAATCTGGCGCTGAGTACTTGTTCGTAGCGGTCGACCACTTCTCCCGCTACTGTGTCCTCGTACCCCTCTCCGACAAGACCGCAAAGAGCGTTGCACGTGCCTTTGTAGATCACGTAATTTGCCCTTTCAGTACCCCTCATACCATTGTTACTGACAACGGTACGGAGTTCAACAATAGCCTTCTAGATGAGATCTGTCGCCGCTTTCATATCAGTAAGTGCTATGTCGTGCCTAACCATCCAGCTTCCAATGGTCTTGTAGAACGCCACAACCGAAAAATCTTAGAGTGCCTTAGACATCTCAGCTCCCATAGTTCGTCCTGGGATGACTGGATTCCCCAAGTGGCATCCTCAATCAATAGCTCCATCAATGCATCCATTGCTGAATCTCCCTTCTTCGTCCTCTTTGGTTTTGACAAGGACCTCCCATACTCTCTCTTATCCTCAAAGCCAGAACCCATCTACAACATGGATGATTATGTTAAACTCAAAGTGGCCAACTTCCAGACAATCCACCATTATGTCCAATCCACTTTGGCTTCCTCTCAGGAGGACATGCTCCAGCGCCAACATAAATCTGCCTCTCCTATCAATATCGGTCCAAACTGCGCTCTGCCTATCAACCTCTTCACGACCTCCCCCATTAACTCTACCCTGATTTTCTAGGTACGATGTTAGCGATCTCCCTGCTGGCAGTGCTGACCCTCCTGGGGTCTGGGTCAGGTCAGGACGATGGTGGAGTACGTCCCGGGGCCTTGGTCGGCTCGGGAGGTGGGGTAATGCTTATCGAAGAAATAGCCTCCTTGCGCTACGATCTTGCGCCCCTGGCCGACGTAGCCATTGCCCTACCTGCCTACGCGCACCAGCTCCACGGCATCAGGAACCATCTCACGGCCATCATGGGGACAGACAACCCAAATGAGTATCTCTATAACCTTTTCCTACCACTCTCCTGGCAATTGCAATACATAAGTAACAGATTCACTGAGCTCAATGACACATTTTCCATTCAGACACCCGTTGGTCATTCTCGTGTGAAACGAGGTCTCTTCGACTTCGGTGGTGAGATTCTGAGTGGCTGGTTTGGCGTTGCTACAGCCCGTGACATTTCTGGCTTCAAATCTGATCTCGCTCATTTAGCTTCAGCTCTAGAATCTCAAAGCCGAGTCATTAAAATCCAACACACTATGTTACAGAAGCTCACGACCCACCTCAGTGAAGTCACGTCCACTCTAAACAATTTCACCGATATCTTACAACGCCACCTTTCAGATCTCAACATTATCTCTCAGTTCATCTACCTCAAACTCAACATGGATAATCTCCAACTGGCCATTGACTCTCTCCTATCTCAAGTCTCTACATTAGTTCGTAACCTGGTCGATGCTATAAATGGACGTGTCACTGCCGACTTAGTACCTGTCTCAGCTCTCCGTTCTGTCCTGGGTTGGGCTCACTCCACCTTCGGTCTCTCCCCAGTCCTCCCCTACTCCTCCCTTGAATATTATTATCCTGTTCTCGAAGCCACTCTTCTCACCACATACGTCGTCGTCCATATTCCTCTCCGTTCTGCCATAACCTTTAACCTTTTCCACATCATTCCCTTCCCTTTCCGCCTCAACAACTCCTTGTTACAAGTATCTGTTCCTTCAGAATATTTCCTCCTCTCCCATGATCATCTTTCAGTTGCCTTCCTTTCTTCCATAGACCTCCAGAAATGTTCCTCCCTTACTCCGACCTCTCGTCTCTGTGCTGCCCACCTTTTCGCTATCTTCTCTAGCAGTGCTACACCCTGTGAGTCTGCTTTAGTTCGCAACCATTCCATATACTCAGCCTGTTCTTTTGTCCCAGCTCCTGACCTCCCGGTCCACCATGCTCACCTCAACCATGTCCAGTACTTCTTTGCTGTTCCCATCTCTGTCACAATCCTGTGTCCTGGTTCTTCAGTTCGATCCGTCCCCGCTATTGGTCTCTACAAAGCACCAGACTATTGTACAGTCAAATCAGAGTCCGTCATCACTTACGCCACTCGCAATCACCAAGCTGTCCGTATACACTCCTATGACATCTTTCAACCAATCGACATGCCTTCCACCCTACCATCTGCCAACATTACCATCACCTCCCCTAACTTGCGCATGCTAACCTTCCTCAATGACAGTGATTTCATTATGGATCAATTTTCTCTGGCCTTCAGCCGTTCATGGGTTCATCCAACAGTTGTGGATATCGCTTTCATAGGTTTTCTACTCATCATATGTGCAGTGCATTGTTGTGTCAGAAAAATGGAACGCCGACTCCAGGAAATCAGAGTCGCTACAGGCATAGTACGCCCTACACACGACGTAGACACTCCCCGTACTTAGTGCTCTCACATTCAGTGACTACCAATGCCATCTGACAATTACCCACACTGTGAACAGCACTCTGCCTACTAGAAAGTGATGGTATTTCTTTAATGCATTACTGAGTGACAGTGTATCCTACAGAAAATACAAAAAAAAAAAAAAATGAACGAAGAACAATAGAACTCTCATATCTACTCCTTGTTTACCATGTATCAAACTATTATTGTATACTCCCCATTATATCTATATATACCTTCGACCCTTACTGGACACATACCTATTAATCCTTGTATATCTTATATGTATATATCCTTCTAATTCCCTCCCCTCACCATGACCATATCTCCCCTACTGCCCCTGTATCATTCTTATCAATTGTACAAACCTCCCCGACCTTCCCTTAATACTATAATCAAACACCATTTAATTCCTGGTGTCAGGAGACACCATCTCAGCTACCCGGGGGAGTAGTGTACCCCCTCCACAATATGTCTACCCCCGATGTATATATGTCCCCCCCCAATGCATACATGCCCCCACTAAACTTGCTGACCTAGCACGCTTTCCCAGGGCCCCACGCCTGGGCGAAGGCGTTATTGCATCAGTTCATAGCAGGCAGCCAAGACGGGCAGACTATTTTACTGTGAGCTCGTAATAAACTCCTTATCTAGCTGTTTGTACACGGAGTTTCTATCACCAAAGTATTGCAAGTTACAGGAGAGGATGACGACAGTTCCGACCAGCTGCCATCTATCACGGCCGGTGAGCGAGACATGCCAAACTGCGTGATGCCAAGGGAACGGGGGGATGACGGCGTATGCAATTTAAGATTTTAATTATTACAGAATCGAGATAGACTCAGTGTGATGTCCTTCCCCTTACAATCGATTACCCCCCAAAAATAACATTCTCTAGTTACAATAATTACTCAACATCACATCTCACTTTATACCCTTACATCGAAAAATAATGAAAATTATCGTGCTTTACATCACTTTGCGCACGCGTACATTATGCTGGATTATGTGAACAATGGCACATGTTCCCATCGACTCGAGATTTTATATTATAAAGAGACTTAATACTAGTGAATTACAGTAGGAAAAAAAAAGTGACTTAGCAACTAGGTAATTAATCTATGTTCTGGACACGTCCGCATGGTAACAGCCATACCTCGGCCACTCTCTCTCACTTGACCGAACTTTTGGTCATATAAAATAAACTAGATACAACTCATTATCACTTCCGGGCACTACAGACAAACCATTCCAAAAACATCTCTTAATGATACAGCGGAAAAACATTTGCAAGTGGTTAGCTGTTTGGTAAGGCCAGAACTCCAGGGCTTGATTGGTGTTTCTGATACATGTGACTGGGCATACTGTACCAGTAGATGGTTCACTTCCCTCGTTCGGCCATAATTTTCTTTGTTTTCTAGAACCGACCTCATATCAATTTTATGCGATTATATAATTCATGATGATGATGATCTGTTTTTGCAAGTACGGTTTATATTCGTACTAGCGTTTATATTTAACTCAGGCATGATTAATGATATATTTATTTTTTACAGCAAGGGCATTGAGGATGATTAATTGGTATACTCTGGTTTCTATCTAGATCAGAAAGTAGCCTATTGTGTTCCCGGGAGACATTCAAATGGGATATCTTATTCCCTTCGTCTGATGGGTTGTATTAAATACCCTAATCAGGTGAAGTGGGGTGTAACATACCCTAGGACATTCATTTGGGGGAAACTTTGCTGTAGTGCACATGCCCATGACCCAACAGGCATCGCAAGGTAGGCGGGATTTTCAGTTGGCCTGCTATCCTCGAGGGTAGTACATCTGTTTCATGCCACCCATCTTATGATACACGGTGCGTACTGGACACACTTGCCCTGAATATATATATATATTTTTTCGTCTTTCCTTCGTGCTGGTGGTAACTCATTTGTGAAATAAGGTGGTGCTAGTATTTGAAATGATAGTGATATAAATTCCCTATCAAATGAGGGGTTAATGAAATTAACTGGTCAGTACTTGTAATGTTTACTAATAATTTCCAAGTTTCTCTGATGGCGCAGGGGAAGGGGTTGCTTGATTAGCCGAAGTATCTGATCAGACTTGGCGAGGAATATGCGACTGATGGGGAAGTCAGACACTTAGGGGAAGATGCACATATAGTCATCGGTAATGATGGGCCACATGCGGAGGAGGAACAAAGCACAGAAACAGAGGATGAGAATGAGGCACCAAAACGTAGAATGTCCCCTTCCCATCACCCATCACCTCACCGCTCGCCACGCCACAACTAGCTAAGAGGTGTACCCTCTGACCCTGGCAACACGATCGCAAAACACACAAGTTGTTCATCCGCTGCAGGAGGCAAGTCTGCTGAGAAAACTCGTCTACTCTCTGCTAGCACTGCCAGAAAAAAAAAAAAAGAAAAAAAAAGAAGACAAGTTTGACTTTCTAAATTGAAATTATTTGATATTTATCTGACAATATCTTTTAGTTATATGCATAAATTATAACCCCTAATTACAGTCAACTTTCGCCAAATAACCAACAACCATAACAAAGTAAGTAAATGGTGTATAAAACGTACCCTTTTAACTTCCCAGACATTGATGATCCGAGAAACACAGGGCCCCATGGCTTCCGCAACAGCTTCCCCATCCATTCAGTACGCAGGGACAAGGGATCACCAAGTTCGGTGTTATAACTGAGGATCTTTTTTTTTTTTTTTTTTTTTACTCTGTCCTTCCAAAGTCTGTTGCAATGTAAAAGTGGCTCAGCTAAATCATGTAGAATGGATTTCTCTGGTGCTTTTATTTTTTCAGTATAGTTTGTAACTTGAGGTCTGTTGTTCATTTTCCTTCTAACGTATGCTGCACTTCGATTTCCCCGAATCATTAAAGAAAAATCACTTCACTTGATTAAGGTTATCAAATATATCAATTGTTGCTCCCGGACTTGGTAACATTTTTAAGTTGTTGCAATATCAGCTAGTACACACACACACACACAAACACACACGCGCGTATATGTATAATTCTCTCTCTCTCTCTCTCTCTCTCTCTCTCTCTCTCTCTCTCTCTCCTGTATATATGTATGAATGTATGTATGTATATGTCTTATTTAAAGATATCAATGTCCAGTCGGGCAGTAAAACGCTTTGTTTACACTTGACCATAATGTCCAATAACCATCATTAGCTACGCTGCGTTTATTAAACATTCCTAATCCTACAAACATAAACAACAATGACAATTTGTATATAACAACCTGATATGGATTAATAAAAGGGGGAATTACACAACACGTATATTTTCTAGAATACCTTTCACACATCAGCCAGTTACAAAACGCTGGAGGCTGCTGGCTGTCCCTGCGATAAACTTTCTTAATTCTTTCGAACTGAAAGGAAAAAAAGCTATAAATATTTATACAGTCCACACACAACAACACAAAGAACGTCAGTACAAAAGGTATATTCTGAATACACCATTTTTTCTTCAAAGCCGCATTTTTAATGGTGAATGTTATCGTCTGATGACTTGTTTGTAATAATGCATCATTTTCTGTCTAGCTCCTCTTGTTTTCTGCTATTTTACCTCCATATTTCCCCCCGTCTTTATATTTTTAGAGGATTCCTTTTTATATTATCCTTAATACTCTCACATACATAGCTATGAACTCTGCAGTATATCTCAGTGTTCTGCAACTATTCTCATTTCTCCTGTCGTTCATCATAATCAGTATTATTCACAGAGCTATATTCCCTTGTACTTATTCTCTGAACATGCAATCCCTTCACATCCTTTATGAAGCTCTATCTTTTTGTTTAATATCACATTATCAACATTATCTTCATACAACTAGAAATATATACTATTTCCTGTACAGCCCATTTCATTTTCTGTTTCTTTCATCTTCCTCTTTATTATCGTATTTTTTCTTTATTATAATATTTATCTTCTTTCCTTGTTACTTCAGTTATTTTTTCCTTCGTAAACTACAACTTTCTTTACCTCCCATCCTCTTCTCCCGTCTTATCCAGTTTTCTCTCACAGCGACCCAACAGAGCCACTTTTTGTTGAGAGAGAGGGAGTGGAAGCCAGAGGTATGTTTGGAGAGGAGGAGCCATAGGGACGGAGGCAGGAAGGAAAGGAAGCCTATCGGGTTTGGGGAGGATTAGGAAACACACAAAATTTTAATAACAAAATTTTGTGACATAAGATATACGCAGGATATTCGAAGCTGATTGATGGTACATATTTTAAGGCTCCTGACTCTTTAATTATATATATATTCATTCATTGCCAGACGCCATGTATCCCATACGGGGTGCCAAGGGCTTAGAGTTAATTGTTTTACAGGGAAGGGCACTAATCCTCCACCAACCCCACTTGACACTTTGGGGCATATGCCAACAGCATCTGGTGTTCCCAGGCGGTCACCCATCCAAGTACTAACCAGACCCAACGTTGCTTAACTTCGCTGATCGGATGGGAAGCGGTGTATTCAACGTGATATATATATATATATATATATATATATATATATATATGTTCAACGTGATATATATATATATATATATGTTCAACGTGATATATATATATATATATATGCTCTGGTCACCCACAGGTATTCGTTTCAACTGAACTTGACATTAGTCACTGCAATTTGTTTCATTAACTGATATCTAATGAAGTTTCAGTTCAAAAGATTTAGAATGTCGCAGTCGTATCAAATGCTAGAAGAAGCACCTTCTTATGATCAATGTACAAGCAAAGTATAAGTTCTCAGATGTATTGCTGCTGTAGGTTCTTGGCTGCAACAGGAAGCGTGAGTAAAATAATAGACTAAGATGATTCTGGAATACGAGGTACTTTGTTGGATATATATATATATATATATATATATATATATATATATATGACAATTATAGGTGTGTTAAGATATTTTATTGATAATTTTAGATGTTAAGATATATCATAATGGTGAAAGGTATGAGAGCAAACTAGGCATTAGATATAATGTCACTTCCAGTTTTGAGAGAATGACACACTACCGAGTAAACACACACACACACACACACACACACACACACACACACACACACACAAATTGAATAAGAAAAAACTTTTGTACAACGAATGGGTGAGTAACCTCGGTGAATTATATTTTCCTCTTGCACTGCGTGTAGCCTGTGTTATGAAAATAAGGGATGACAACGAATAAATATTAACCATAATGCCTGGCACGTAAAATGATTAATAAGCTTTTGTTCGCGTTGCATCAATTCAAAATTTTGAAAATTACTGCACTTAAAATGTACCGGTCTCTGTTATAAATAGTTTATCCCTGTAATACGATGACTCCTGCAATTCTGCTGACAGACGATTTTATTCAGGTTGTGTGAGACTCTGGAAGTGAAGGGATTATAGAAATACTCGCATACTACACAAACTCCGTCAGTGCGAGAGATTTACTTTTTGTTGAATAAAAATGGTATCGTATCGAATCTGTTCCGTCCTACATCCGATAAGGTATTCTCATTATAATCCTACTACCTTGTGATAGTTTGAAGCCTAAGACAGACGTCCATTCAGGAGAGGATACATGCAGCCTTCTTTATCCCGTCCAAAATAAGAGACGTACCTAACAAGAATATAACCGTTTGGAAGCAGCCGGAATTGAATAATATCTATATCACACAATTGATGGAGTTAATCAATGAAACATGCAAGGTCAAGAAGTTAATAATATCAGTTCTGTTAAAACAGATTATGTCCATCGACTGCTTGGGGCTATCGAACAGTTACTCTCAACAGGTTTAATCACTCAAAAGGGAAATATCTGCGACTTCCACATTCCTTTTAATAATCAGAGGAAGGCAAAGACCTTCAAACTGACGCCTGCCTGGGGGGGGGGGGTATTCGTATTAAAGGTTTATGAAAGAAAATAGTTGGACGAGGAAATCGATGCTTGGTGTAGTACTGGTTGCCATGCATAGGTTCCATATGAAGGAAGATTGGTGTGTGTGTGTGTGTGTGTGTGTGTGTGTGTGTGTGTGTGTGCGCATAAACAATATAGTCCGTTACCTGAAGCCCATCAGTCCTCTATGGCGCCACACAGTTTCTCACACCAGCACTTCGGCGCTAACACCAACTGTCCATAATGAATACATGCCAGTTGGCCGTTTCACATGGACTTCCTTAAGTGTATGTGTTTGCTTAACAATTCCCTTGGGTAATATATATTGTGTTCGAAGAATCACTGACGATGATATTTAACAGCTCTAGATATTATATAATATATATATATATATATATATATATATATATATATATATATATATATATATATATATATATATATATATATATATATATATACACAGTACCATGATAACCGACGGAGCAAGAGGCTGACTGACTGGACACCAATAGAATGTAAGCGTAGCAGAAAAAGGCCAGACAGGAGATGGAGAGATGAGATAGAGAAAATTGCAGGAAAACGTAGCAAAGATTGGCTTAGTCAAGGAATTCGTGGAAAAGGTTGGGGGAGGCCTTTGTTCAGCAGTGTACTAGTTATGGCTGATGATGATGATGATGATATATATCCCATAAGATGAATACAATCGTTTGTAGTGAGCAAGAATTAAATTTAAAAGTCCGTCTATAGCTGATGGAGGTAATGAATCTGGAAACACTGTTATAGTGTATCTGTTGCTGAAGGTACAAAATAAAGACCTACCGACCCAACATGACGGGCAAATTAGTTGTTCTTGCCGTCGTTATTGTTGTTGTTTAACACCGGTCTGTCTGGCCAAGCAGAACTGCGGACCACAGGTAGGCGACCGTTTTCGTTTGGCCGTTCTTCAGGTACAGTACAGTAAGAAGTGACGGCAGAGCATCCAGAAGTTTTCGGTCGTCGATAATGTACATACTCTTCCTTATATCTTTACAAGGTGAAGCCTGTTATGAATTGTTGTTACAGTAAACAATAAGGCAATGAAAAGGTACCGGTATATTTCAAAACTGTAGGAAGCAGTTCGTTAATTACGGAACTAATTGAAATTTCAGAACTATCGCTCAGAGAGTCAGGAATAATTTGCGGAGTTCATATCTAACATGATAAAATGCAATATTTTCCTAGCAGTGTAATATTAAAAAGAAAAGCGCTTTAATACTAAATTAAAATTAGTCATTATCATTTATAAAATAATTTCTGTTACATTACTAAGGAATAATTTAAAGTCATTTATTTCCATTTTTGCTGTGTTCCTGGATTCACTAACATGGTCGTAAATTCAGGTGCCTGAGCAAGATATGGCACCTCAGATTACGCACTCCTGTGGCGCAGTGTCTCTCACCAGAGCTTGGTATTCATTAAAATTTTCTATGGCGCCGTACCCCGGTCGTAAGTTGTCTATCTATTTATCTATCTATTGCCAGACGCCTCAATCCCGTTTGGGGTGGCCACAAACAAAGAGCCTCCACGTCGCCCTGTCCCCCGCCATTTCACTGCCCTGCTCCCAACTCACACCCCCCTCTCTCATATACCTCTCCACCCCATCCCTCCATCTCATCCTCGGCCTCCCCCTCCCTCTTCCCCCCTTCACCTCACTCACAGACACTCTCTTCGTCAGTCTTTCACCCTCCATCCTCTCCACATGGCCAAACCACCTCAGTGTGTTCCTCATAACGCTTCCTATCACATCCACATCCACACCACAACGCTCCGTTATATCCTCATTCGTCAGCCTGTCTCTCCATGTGACTCCACAGGCTCCTCTTAACAAAAACGTTCTAGGAACCATAGCTCCTAAACTTAATGGTGTTTTCAATATTACACCTTAACATGTCATGTCATAGTCATGTATTACTGCTACATTCTCCTTTCACTGACCCACCTGGTGAACAAGCCTACACCTTTTCTATCCTTAATGACCTAGAGCAGCTGCTACAGCACACTAACCATATCCCTGATCGCCTTGGAGAGAGCTCCAACATACTTGTCCTCTTCCTTACAACTAATCCTTCTGCTTACACAGTTAATCTTTTCTCTCCGTTGGGCTCCTCCGATCACAACCTTATCACCTTATCCTGTCCTACCGCTCTGGTACAGCCTGTGGACCCTCCAAAGAAATATAGTCAGTGGCACTTTGGGGCTGCGGACCGGGAGGTCCTCAGGCTGTACTACTTTGATTTTCCATGGAATGATTATTGCTTCCATGGCCGGGAGGCATCTGAGTGAGGTTATTCTCTCGGGCATGGAGGCATACATTCCTTTCTCATTTCCTTTGACTAATGCAAGAAAGCCTTGGTTTAATAACGCTTGTTCTAATGCTGTCTGCAACAAGGAGAGGGCCTATAAAAGGTACCGGAGCCAACTCACCCCTGAATCACATCTTCCATACGTTTCTGCCCAGATCGTGCTAAGGCTGTTCTTAACTCTGCTAAAAATATTTTCATCTGTACTAAATGCTCTCAACTCCTCAACTCGAATTCTTCCCACTCCTTCTGGCACCTTGCCAAAAACCTTTCTAACAACTTTACCTCATCCTCCTTCCCTCCTCTTTTCTACTCTGATGGCTCTGTAGCTATTTCTTCTACTGATAAAGCAGACCTCTTCACCCAGACTTTCTCCTCCAATTCCACTTAGATGATTCCGGTGCCGTTCCTCCATCACTTCCCCCCTCTGACTTCCTCATGGTTGACATTAAAATTTCTCCAGCTGATGTATTTTCTGCCATCACAGGCCCCATTAATAATAAGGCATATGGGCCTGATGGGGTCCCTCCTGTTGTTCTCAAGAACTGTACTTCTGTGCTTACACCCTGCCTAGGCAAACTCTTTCGCCTTTGTCTGTCAACTTGTACCTTTCCTTCTTGCTGGAAGTTTATTCTCATTCAGCCAGTCCCAAAGAAGGGTGACCATTCCCAACCCTCTAACTATCGTCCAATTGCTTTAACATCCTGTATCTGAAAAGTTTTCGAGTCAAATCTTAATAGAAAAATTTTAAAGCATTTTTCCTATCACAACCTTTTTTCTCATCGTCAGTATGGGTTCCGTCAGGGACGCTCCACAGGCGATCTTCTCACCTACCTTTCAGACTCCTGGTCATCTTCCTTTCGGGACTTTGGCGAAAGCTTTGCCG
Source organism: Coenobita brevimanus (assembly GCF_032717465.1). Classification (NCBI taxonomy): domain Eukaryota; kingdom Metazoa; phylum Arthropoda; class Malacostraca; order Decapoda; family Coenobitidae; genus Coenobita; species Coenobita brevimanus. The sequence continues at coordinate 9,713,553 of NC_137008.1, read as the reverse complement.
TTGCACTTGACATCTCTAAGGCTTTCGATCGATTGAGTCTGACAATAATCTTTAATTTCCAAACTGCCCTCTTACGGTTTCTATCCTTCTATCTGTGCCTTCATCTCTAGCTTCCTTTCTGGTCGTTCTATAGCCGCTGTTGTAGACGGCCATCGTTCTACTCCTCGATCTATCAACAGTGGTGTTCCTCAGGGCTCTGTCCATCATCAGCTCTCTTCCTTGTAGTCATCAATGACCTAAGCTGTACATCTAACCCTATCCACTCATATGCTGATGACTCCACCCTTCACCTTTCCATTCGGGTCCAGCAACGTCCATCTCAGCATTTACTTCAACAAACATGGGATGAGGCTATGGGACACCTAATGCCTGACTTGGCTCATATCTCTGACTGGGGTAAAAATAATCTTCTTGTTTTTAATGGATCAAAGACTCAGTTTTTACACCTATCAACTTGACAAAATCTTCCACAGGTATACGCTCGAACGTTTACTAACATTCAACTTAATCCTGCATCATCCTTGAACATGCTTGGGGTTTCATTTACTCGGGACTTATCCTGGAAAGATCATATTACATCTCTTGTAAAATCTGCTTCCAAGAGATTAGGTGTGCTAAGCCGACTCCATTCCTTCTTTACCCCTGCACAATTGTTGACTCTCTACAGGGGTTTTATCCGCCCCTGTGTGGAGTACAACTCTCATGTGTGGGGAGGCTCCCCACATACAGCTCTTCTCAATAGGGTGGAGTCAAAGGCTTTTTGTCTGATTAACTCTCCTCCTCTTACTGACGCCCTTCAACCTCTGTCTCTTTGCCGCACTGTTGCATCTTTGTCTCTTTTCTATCGCTACTTCAATGGTCACTGCTCCTCTGAACTGTCTGCTTGCATTCCTCCACTTCTGCAACGGGCACGTAGCACCCGTCTGGCAGCAAACTCTCATCTCTTTTCTGTCCAACTCTCCAATGCAAGAGTTAACCATTACTCCCAGTCCTTCATTTATGCATCAGGTCAACTCTGGAACTGTCTCCCTCTGTATTTCCTGCTTCCTATGATCTCCAGTATTTCAACCGCAGTTTGTCCAGCCATCTCGAAATGAATGGATCTTGAATTTGGCTCTCTCTTGTATTTTGTTTCTCTCTTGGAAGTAACAAAAATAGCGGGCCCCACGACCTTTGGTTCCTTCTTCCGCGCATAAAAAAAAAAAAAAAAAACTAGACGTCACCAAGATATACAAGGATATCGAGGCGCTACAGACAAAACCATTCGCAGACGAGCAGGAGTTACAATGGCATCTACACCGATGCCAATAGGCTATGACCCTCATTAATATTTCTTTTGCTTCCTTTCCAAACAATGTGCAATCGTTTATCTTACAGCTACCACCACTGCTCTTTTTATATCCCATTTTGAATTCACTCTCTCTCTTTCTCTCTCTCTCTCTCTCTCTCTCTCTCTCTCTCTCTCTCTCTCAGTCTCACTCTCTCTCTCTCTCTCTCTCTCTCTCTCTCTCTCTCTCTCTCTCTCACTCTCAGTCTCACTCTCTCTCTCTCTCTCTCTCTCTCTCCCCCCACCGAAAAACTAGCTCTCGTTGTCAATTACCACAAAGTGTGGACCAGTATACACAGCTTGCAATCTGGTAAAGTAGGGAGTGATTACCCCATCTTGAACACACACTCCCAGCACGCTCTCAGTTTCAAATGTATTTGTTTGTTGTGGTTAGTTTGATGTTTTTTTTTTTTCCTAGTCTGGAAGCTTGGATTTTTTTTATTATCTTTCATACAATCCTTGTTACTCTACGAGTTAATGGGGTAGCTGTCTGCCTGGTCAAGGGCTTGCTACTTTGTTCAGAAATTCAAGACACTAATGACCAATCTACCTTCAACTGAGCATCATTGTGTGGTTAATATATCCTACTACGATTGCTGTCCAACGAACCGAATAGTTTCCTGGGCTACAAAAACCTGTTTGGCTTTTCCCTCCAATGAGATGGAAGGTGGTTAAAGTGTCATTACGGCAGATAACCATACTGGGCTTAAGATCTGAGAGGTAAAGTTCAATGACCTCCACCGTGCCTTCCGGACTTGCATTACAATGAAAACAGAATAAATTGTGAAGAGACTAACTCTATTATTAATTAAGCATCTGAAGTAGCGTAATATGAAGACGGAAGGCTTATAGTGCTGTCAGTATGTTAGTGCTTCTAGTTTCATTGTCTGTTGTATCAGTGTTTGTTTTTTTAAGCTTATCAGTGTTTGCAAGTAGCACATCATGAGTGGAGTCAGTATACCAGCGTTTGCAGTCACTCAGGTTTTCAGTCAGCTTAGTATACTATGTCTGCTTTCAGTCCCTGTATATTAGACTCTGATGCGTGGTCATGGAGAGTGCAAACGTGTTTTTGTGTGCTCTGTCCTCCAGCTTTTAGGGCTACCCCACAAGCATTAGCTTTTTTCCTCTCTCTCTCTCACCATTCAGGTGACATTAGGATTACCTAGTTTCTCATTTTCCTCCCCTCCCTGATAGCCTGGTACATCAGGTGTCTGTACCTTTATACTGAGATTGCCTTTGCTTGCTGGCGTCTGGTGTGTTCCCCCCACTGATAGCTCTGGGATGTGAATAGACACAGACGCAGCTTCCAAAGAGTAGTTGAGAGGGCAATCACAGACTTCGGTGTTTTACCTCGGATCTGTTGTCTCTTGCTTGTTTTTTCTCTCTCTTCCAACTTCCCCCATCAGGGGGAAGTGATTACTTTGGAGGACGCCACTACCGCCTCCCCCTCCTTTAGGGGGAAGGTGGTTCTGACGGACCCTTGAATGTGTCACAGACTTACCGCCCCAGACTGAACAGCCCCAGCGTCGATCACTGCCTTACATTACTGTAATGTTTGTTACCCTCAGTGCTTTCAGTTCTACTTCCTTGGCCAGTCTCATTCCTTTCATTATCCAGATGGTGATGATGGCTGTGGTGGAGAGGAAGAACTAGTAAGAAAAAAAAAAACTTGCTAATGAGGATCTAGTAAAGACTGTCAAATCCTCTCCGGTTAAGGATCTGCTTAAACTGCACAAGTTTCACTGCTATGATGTCGAACAGTGGATCCTGCATGCCATGAATTCCTGCAAGGGTACCTGTAGGGACCTCTTGGTTATAGAAGAAAACTAGATTATACGTCAACTTGTTCATCAGGATGTAACAGATGCAAGATTAACTATTTGGTTCTCAGAAAGCAAGAGGACGAAGACTGTAACGATTGTTTTGACATATGGCAAAGTATCACTACCTCATCACTGGGTCAAAATTGGTTACGAAATTGTTCGGGTAAGACCTTACATTCCTAATGCCCTTCACTGTTTCAAATGCCAAAAAAGGGATATAATGATAAGAACTGTCGGACTTCCCACTCAGTGTTTGGTTGGGTGTTCAGCTCAAGATCATAATGCTGAACACTGCACCTCTGAGACGGTATACTGTTTCCATTTTCTCGAGGGATTGTCTCAAGTGGAAGGAGGAGAAAGAGATCTGCACAGTGAAGGTAACTTAGGGCATCTTCTACTACGAAGCTAGGAAGAAGGTGAAGACATTGCATGCAAATCCCTTGCCGAATACCTCCTATGCTTCGGCGGTGATATCCCGTCCTGTGACATACTTTGTTAAAACACAGACTGTCCCTGCTCCTGTTCCTCATGCCACTCATTCTGCATCTTAGTCTCAGCCTCATGTAAATTCCAACTCTCTAACTGACATCCCTAATACTACTTCATATTCTCAGCCTACTGCTGCCTCTCAGTCAATACGGCTTGAGCCAAAGTCAGACAAGTCTAGCAAAATTAATCAGACCACCATTGGTAGAAAACATATCCTTCTCCTGCTTCAGCGAGGAAGAGAAGGGTTAGCTCTTCCTCGGGGGAGTCTGGGAGCCTTGTAACTGATGATAATGTGGAGGTTTCCATCTCCAAGCACAGCGATAGGTCCCCTGGTAATCGCTCGTCTGTTGGCAGGCAGCATTAAAAAAAAAAAAAAAAAAAACTAAACACACTGGCCACCCTCGTAACTCTTGAACTACCGCATTCACTGTGTTACAGTGGAATTCTAGGACTCTTGGGAGTAAATTACACAACATAACAACCTTGCTTTCTATACACAGGCCAGACGTTATTTGTTTACAGGAGATACATTTGGTGGATCACGCTGATCCTCCACAGTTCAAACACTACCACTTGAAGAGAAGAAAGGATAGTCATGGACTTGCCATACACACACACAAATCACAACCACAGACAGAAGTGGTTCCAAATTCGTCTCTGAAGCTGTTGCGTGCAGTGTAAAATGTAATGACACATATCTGTCTATTTGCTGTCTCTCCTAACCTCCACATGTCCCCATAGATACTGAGAGCTTTGAATTCATTTTTTGACCATCTTCCTAGAAATAAGTTAGTGTTGGAAAACTTAAACCCCCATCACTATCAGTACTGTGGCTTGAGGATCGATGGTCGTGGGGAACTAGTAGCTGACCTAATATTACAGTCCAACTTCTCTTATCTGAACGAGCGTGTAGATGATCGTACTGGTAACTTTTCGGCTATTGACTTACCTCCGGTCTCCCCAAGTAAACATCAAGATTTCTCATGGGACCCTCATGACGACTCTTTGGGAACTGATCCTTTGCCCACCTGGCTTTCTTGTACATGCGACATTATATCAGACCTTTCACCTCCAGAATTAAACTGTAAAAATGCATATTATGGATCCTTCTCAAGGATCGCCGATTTAGATATATCTGGGGAGACCATAGATATAAATGTCAAAAATTTTACCTCCATATTACACGGGGCTGAGGCTGCTATTCCCAAAACCTCTGCTGTACAGTTCTTGCGACACATAGAGCTCATTGACGGATACCGGTTTGCCAACAGACTCTAAGGAAACACCATGGGAGATACAGGATTTTTGATGGTCTGCCTATTGAGGAAAACATTATTGCATACAAACAGGCATGGACTGAGGCAAGGAGTATAATAATGGAATGGATAAACGTGACTCCAGGAGGTTGTTTGTTTCCATGGTGAATTGTTTTACTCAATTATGCAAAGTCTGGTCCAGTATAAAATTATTAAATAATAAACACCCTAACATACCTGTGACCACTCTGCAGGTGAATAATAATATCTATGACGATTCCATGGAAGTAGCTAATATCCTTGCCAGGAGTTATCTCATATAAGAAGCTCACCCAATTAAGACCAGCCTTTTTAACATCATAAACACACGGCTGAGCTAGAAATATTTGACTTTGCCACAGAAGACATAGACTTCCCATACAACCAGGAGCTTACGATGGATGAACTGTTCCTTGCCCTTAACCTCTTTGTGCCCCATGTCCTCAACATGGAACGGAACTGGGGGTTATCAGAATCTAATAAAGAAAGGAACCCCCAGGTAGAGACCTATGAGCTTCATGACTATGAGCCGACAGGTGGAGAGCAGTGCACCTAGCACTGCTCAAGCAAAATTCCTAGCAAAGCAAACTCTGGGAACTAAGGGGTTAAACACCGACAAAGCTATCAGTTTCTTTAACCTTTTTGCGCCCCGTGTCCTCATCATGGGATGGAACTGGGCATTTTCAAAATTTAATCCGCCCCATCCCGACCGATTTTCCACAACTGCTTCCCCCCCAATCCCCACCAATTTTGGAAAAAAAAAATTTGGCTCAAACCTCCACTTTGGGAGAGAAACATTAAAAATTCATAGAGAAATCACTCAAGTGGGGTTTAAAATACTTGAGTTCTATGGGAGGGTAACTATTCCACACCACTCATAAACGGTATTTATTCATTTATTTGGTACAAATTTATATGTAGTGCGAGAGTATATTGGTTTTCACACAGGAATATAGGCAATATAAGCATTGTTTCACTCACCAAACACATCATCATACCTGACCTTTTTTGGTGAGATTACCTGATCATCATTTCTGACTGTTTCTTCCTCTAATGCTACGTAAACATTGTCCTCCACATTGTCATCGATTGGGGAATCACTCTGGCCCTCAGTTTCGTACCGTGGCACAACATGTCTTTACTGGTCAGGTCACTGGTAACAGGTGAATTGCCGAGACAGTGGCATGTGTGGGAGGAAGGTCGTGTGGGATAAGACATTGTCCCTACCTGGCATCGTGTAGAGGAAGGTGTCCCGTGTATACATACCAAAAATCACGTGTGAAAATTGAAAACTGTGCAAATTAAGGACCTTGCAATTGATGCACGTTTATATAAGTCAACGGGACTGACAGTGACAAAACGTGTGGACATATATACAGTATACGTCAATGGGACACGGCGGGTTAATAAAGATGAGAACTCCTGGGTAGGGACCTGTGAGCTTTGCGACTATGAGCAGGCAGGTGGAGGGCAGTGCGCCTAGCACCCTTCCAGCAAAATCCCTCACACAGCTACTCTGAGAATTAAGGGGTTAAATCCTTTAAGACACTTGTCCTGGACCAGATACTATCATGTATGGTATGATCCTGCATCTTAATCAGGACAACCTGATTAAGCTGTTAGCACTGTACAATGAACTTTGGGCGTCCTGAACGTTCCTATACTCATAGCACTTTGAGCACGTAATACTGACATCCAAACAGGCTGGTCGTCTTATAAATCCCACTTCACTTTGCTTTATTGTGTTTATTTCTTATCTACGTAAGGCCATGGAACGAATGGTTAATATCAGGTTTCTTTTTGTTTCATAGCTGAAGAATTTGTTTAATGGTCGACAGTGCGGCATCCATAAATACAGAAGTTCACTAGAACATTTAATAAATTTGGAGCATTGTATTTCAGAGGCATTTGCCACTAAAGAATTCATGATAGGGGTGTCTTTGGACATCCATAAAGCCGGTGACATGATGTGGTGATGCAGTAGATTAATGAAGCTTTATGCTTATGGATTAAGAGATCATCTGCCTATTTATATTTCCATTTTTTTTTTTGAAAGGGACAGAACTTTCTTTGTCAAATTACCCCGTAACGTAACATCGAATATATTTATCTAAGAAAACGGGGTGCCTCATGGAAGTGTGGTTAGTCCCACTTAGTTTAGTATTACGATCAATGATATTGTGTCCTCAGCTCCCATCCCAAGGAATCTTAAATATTCACTCTACACTGACGATTGTGCGATATGGCACTCTTCTTGAAATGCACAATTTTTGGATGAGTGGATTCACATATTCCTTGATTCCGTCCATCAGTGGGCCTTGCAGTGGGGATTTAAGTTTTCCATCCATTCCTAAGTGTACCACTGTGGTTGATACCACTAGTAATGTCCATGATTTGCATTTAACTTCGGATAATCAGCTGGTAACTTTTCAAAAGATTTTAAGAGTCTTTAGGCCTCCATTTTCGTCAACAGAACTTTGAATTTCATGTTATTATTTTACTTGCCCGTTGTGATAAACCGTTAAAAAGTATATAGAGGGGACTACTTGGGAAGCTGACAGGAAATTTTTATTAATGATGTACCAGTCCCTTATTAGAACCATGCTAGACTATGGCTCACAAGTGTAAGGATCGGCGTCTGATGCCACATTGAGGAGGTTGATGTGTTGCAGAATAATGTTTGTGAATGTGTCTCGGAGCCCTGAGGTGTATGCATGCAGCTCAAATGGAAGTGTAGGCTAATGTACCTCCCCTCCATAATCGCTGCAACCATCTGCTGCTCTACTATGGGATAAGGACGTTCAGGAAAAATTATATCAGCAATGTGGCCTGCACCCCCATGTGTCAGTACCACCATCTTATATGGTGGGTTCATTGGCCACTTACCATTCGCCTCCAGTTACTGACTCAGGAGCTTGGTGTGGACCTCAGTGGCTGTGACAAGTTGGTGTTTAAAAATATATCGCCTTGGGAGCCACCCAGCAATACAGCTGATGTCTCATGGCTTCCAGCATCGAAAACCAAGGCGCTGGAGGCAGAGGCCCCCCATTTGTTTTGAAACATCGTCTAACATTGTTTAGGGTCTCACCAATCGTACACTGATGGCTCCAAGTCGAGTGAATGTGTGAGTGGTAGTGGTGGTCGACTGACTGTGCCCTCAAGTTTTGGTTGCTAATCATACATCGTTGTGTACTTCTGAACTTTCTGCAATTAACAGAGCCATAGACTATGCTTTAAATTACTGTCATGACTCTTTTGTAATATTTGCAGACTCCAAATCAGTCCCTTTAGGCAATTGTGTCGTGTACTACTGATTATATTCATATCGAGGGCTGCATCGTAATTAAATTGCATATGTGCAACAAGTCCTTCACATTGATCCGGGTACCTGGTCGTTGTCATTTACATGGCAATGAGCAGGGTGACTTACTTGTGAGGTCGGCTGTGAAACTCGGAAGACTTGGGATGTTTCTACGGTCAAGTCTCTCTCTCGGAAAGAAATCAATGAATCTTTTGTGGCTAGGTCAGTGGATCAGACAGAATATCCCAACATACAACTCCTTGGCGACTAGTACTCAACCAATCGATCCAGTCACCTTGAAGAAAGAGAACTGGCAACACTGAATGAAATGCATTTTGATAACTTATATGAAACCATAATATTGAAAGACATTTTCCACCGCACTGTGACATCTGTTGTGCAAGGTTATCAATTGGTTACATCACCCTGCGGCGTCGGCGATTTATTCGTGAACGTGAATCACTTATAAATAACTGCAATGCAACAGAAGTCCTCTTCACCCTTTCCACCATCCTTGTGGATAGGAATATTGTTCTATCTATCTATCTATCTATGATTGATAAATTGATTGATTTCTTGATGGCGACCAGATTGATAAGAGTGATGTGACTTTTTTTTACTTTGTGGTTATGGTTTTCATAAAAAATATATATATATATATATATATATATATATATATATATATATATATATATATATAAACTTTTTATATATATATATATATATATATATATATATATATATATATATATATATATATATATATATATATATATATATATACTGTATATATATATATATATATATATATATATATATATATATATATATATATACTGTATATATATATATATATATATATATATATATATATATATATATATATAGTATATACATATATAAGAGGAGGCTGTAGCACGGGCCGAACAGGGTGGTACTCCCGAGGGGAATGGGAATTCTGGTGATAGGGAGAGCTGGAGCTCCTGTTTCACTAGCTATCTAACCATCCCCCTTTGCTGACCTTTTCAGTGTGACAGTAACATGGAGAGTAGACCAGCATACTCTCCCAAATATTTCCTCTAACTATCTATGCACTACAACACATGCATTTTACATTTCACACAACGTATCCCACTATGTCACAGGGGTTGGCACCAGCAAAGGCATGCGGCCAGAAAACTTTGCCCCCGTTACCTAGTGGCGGACTTCTGGGTGGAGGCGTGTTGGGGGTTCCGCCAGCATAGATCGTGGGTCCAGGGCGAGATGGGGCTCGGGCCTGTGCTAGAGGGTACAGGGCATTGCGGTTCCCAGGCTGCCGCTTCTGCCCAATAAAAAGGGGCCCGAACCTGGGAGTAGCGCCCCAGGAGGCTGCCCTATCAGTGGGTGTATAATGGCGGGATAGTTACAGTGCCAAGACGCGCTTGGAGGGTGTCCCTGCAGCTGTCCTGGCAGGGTGCCCCAAGGCCACTACCACAGCCACTGGTAAGCTGGTGGGCTAGGGGTCCCAGATCCATTGCCTGGACCAGGGACTGTGCAGTGAGTGGGACCTGTGCTGTGTCTGTCCCCCTTTATTAATACTGAAGATGACAAAACAAAATAAGTTTCAAAGCAAGCCTGAGGACAGTAAATCATCCATGGGGATGAGGGTGGGTTCATGGAATGTGGGAAGTTTGAGGGGAAGAGCAGGGGAAGTCGTTGAGGCATTCAGTAGGAGGTGGGTGGATGTGGCGTGTTTGCAGGAAGTCCGGTACAGGGGTGGATCAGCCAGAAAGATTGTTGGGAAGGACTGTTGTTATAAGTTGTTTTGGCAGAGGGGGACAGACGGATATGGAGGTGTTGGTGTGATGGTTGCGGAGAAATGGGTGGAATATGTTATGAATGTTTTGAGAGTAAGCGATAGGATATTGGTAGTGAAAATTCTGTTGGGAAGAAAGATAGCTGCGATTATATCAGCATATGCTCCACAGGCAGGATTGGATGAATCAGAGAAAGATAGATTTTGGGATGATTTAATACGTGTCGTGGGTGGTATGCTGGATGATGAGATAGTGATTTTGGGAAGGGACTTAAATGGTCATGTAGGTGAAGCAGCACAAGGTTATGAAGGAGTGCATGGGGGATGTGCATATGGTCTAAGGAATGCAGAAGGGGAAAGGATACTCGAGTTTGGGGAGGCAACGGATATGATTGTGTGCAACACATATTTTAGGAAAAGAGACAGTAGGTTAATTACATATGAGTCTGGGGGAAATAGCAGTCAGATAGATTATTTTCTGGTTAGGAGGGCCGATAGGAGGTTAGTGAGGGATGTTAAAGTTATAGGAAGTGAGGAGTGTCTGCAGCAGCACAAACTATTCATTTGTTATATGGTGCTTAAAGAACAAGTGATGAAAAAGAGGACTTATGTACAGTCGTCAGCATAAATTCGCTGCAAGTCTGCTCGTGTGATGTGAGTCCTTTTGCCTGGCAACGGTGTAAGGGGACTAGTTGCCACGTAGACTTTTATACACTTTAACGACGTGTTTTTTAAAAGTGGTACTAGAGGCTGGCTAGAGTACAGTATTATGTATACCGTATTTAATCAGTATAAAAAAAAGAGCAAGAGCTGACAAAATGTTATGAAACGACGTACGAGCGTAATACTCTGACATTCCTCATAACCATGTCTAAACTCCCTTCCCCTCTCTCCTCCTTTCTCATCCTGATGTCCCCCCACCCCTCCTGCCCCCTCCTATTCCCCACTCACGTTCATGCCTCTCCACTTTCTCCTCTCCCCACTCTCTCTACCTTCGTTATTTATCCACGGCACGAACCCGACTGGTGCATCACAATTCTCTCTCGTTTACTAAACCAATATTGTCCTGTTCTCAATTGCTCGAAATGCTTTAATAAAACGTATCCAAGGCTAATTACCAATATTCCTTCCGGTTCTAATCCCATTCTCACCCTCCCCGTCTGATTCCCAGTCTTTTTATTCCGGCTTTCATTCTTTTCTCCACCCCTTGTCACTACCAACAGCTGCTAGATACAGAAACGTTTGAGGTCTCGATCTTGCGATGTATTCCTTACTGTGTGTGTGTGTGTGTGTGTGTGTGTGTGTGTGTGTGTGTGTTGTGTGTTTTGTGAGCCTAGCAGTTGGCGGCTATTATTTCAGTAGGCGAAATTAAACAAACATTTGTGCCCATTCCTCCTACTTAATCTCTCTCCCTCTGTCTCTCTCTGTCCATCTGTCTGTCTGTCTGTTTGTCTGTCTGTCTGTCTGTCTGTCTCTCTCTCTCTCTCTCTCTCTCTCTCGTTCCAAGGAAAATGTTCCCATCCTCCTCATACTGTTCACTGATTCATGAAGCAGGATCAGAACCCATCATGTTTCGAACTACTGCATCACGTTTGGAGTAAAGAGTGGGTGAAAAAGACTGAGGCATGGGAAGATACTCTCGAATGTAAGGAGCTAAAAGGTTACAGGAATAGACAAGAAATGGAGAAGAGTGCAGTTCATTACATAGATCTGAGCCGTGGTTAAGGTAGACAGGGTGCGGAGAGAGGGGAGTGGAAATGAAGGAGCATGGGGGGGGGGTTGAGAGGTAGGGTGGGGAGGGACATGGGATGGGTACGAGGGAGAGAGCAGAAGTTTTATCACTCTACAACATTCTTCTGTCGTCTTTTGCTCATTTGTATGCTAATCAGATATAAAGACTATTGCATTCTGGGCGATTTATAGCATTAATTCTTACAAATACGTCTTTAAAGCGTAGAAAAGCCTGTGTGGCAACTAGTTCCTATACACTGTTGCCAGATAAAACAGCCACATCACACGAGCAGGCTTGCAGCGAATTTGTGCTGACGACTGTACCTAGGAGGAAAATATGGATGCTGAAAAACCAAGCAGTAAGGGATGCCTTCTATAGCGAGTTGAGGAGAGTGGTGGCTGAACAGGGAGCTGTTGACAGAGGCGTTAATGAACAGTACAGAGCCCTCAAGAACAATTTCTTGAGAGTTACTGATGTAACATGCGGCTGGACAAGAGGACAACCAAGACATAAAGTAACTTGGTGGTGGGATGAGGGTGTAGAAGCTGCAATTAAGGAGAAAAGAAGGCTTTTCCGGGAATGGAAGAAGGGTGGTAGCAAAGAGGCATATGTGGCTGCCAAGCGTAGGGCTAGAAGAGAGGTATACAGGGCAAAGTCTGAGTCACAGAGACAATTACTTGATAACCTAAATCATGGGGAAAGGAAAAATATATTTAGGGTGGCAGGTCAGGTGAAGAGGGATAATCGGGATATCATAGGTGAGCAGTATGTGAAGAATGATGAAGGAAGGGTAGTGGTGAACAGTGAGGATATTAAAAATGCATGGAGGGAGCATTATAACCGGTTGTTGAATGAGGAGTTTGACTGGGACAGGGAAGGTTTGGAGCCAGCAGATCCAGTGTCTGGCCCTTAGCCTTTGATTGATACTGCTACTGTGAGTGAGGCAATAGGCAGGATGAGGGTGGGGAAGGCAGCAGGTGTGTCTGGGTTGACTGCAGAAATGTTGAAGGCCTCAGGCGATATAGGGGTGAGTTTAGTCACTGACCTGATAAATAGGATTATTTATGAGTGTGTTGTCCCAGATGATTGGCTGAAGAGTGTAATTGTAAATGTGTATAAAGGGAAGGGTGATGCCCTGGAAAGAGGAAATTATAGAGGTATAAAGCTTTTAGATCAGATAATGAAGGTAATGGAGAGAGTTTTAGAAGGTATGATTAGAGAAAGAGTGAATATTGATGAGATGCAGTTTGGGTTTATGCCAGGTAGGGGGACCACTGATGCCATATTCATTGTTCGACAGCTTCAGGAAAAATATATTGGTAGGAGAAGGGATCTTTATTTTGTTTTTGTTGATTTGGAAAAGGCCTTTGACAGAGTCCCTAGAGAGGTGGTGAAGTGGGCAATGAGAAAGGTTGGCTTGGAGGAGTGGCTGGTTAGGGTGGTTATGGCCACGTATGTGGGTGCTCACATCCAGGTGAGAGTGAATGGAGATTTGAGTGATGAGTTTTCTGTGAATGTTGGTGTGCATCAGGGGTCAGTCTTGAGTCCCATGTTGTTTATCATGGTACTTGAAGCCCTTTCACGTGACTTTAGAAACGGACTCCAGTGGGAGTTGTTGTATGCTGATGATTTGGTGTTGATTGCAGAGAATGAAAGGGAGGCGGAGGAAAGGTTTAGGAAGTGGAGAGATGGTATGAGGCAAAATGGTTTAAGGGTAAATGCAGTTAAAACAAAAGTGATGATATCTAGGATTGGTGGCGGTACTGTCAAAGACAAGGGAGAGTGGCCATGTGCAGTTTGCCACAAGGGCGTGGGAAGTAATTCCATCTTGTGCGGTGTGTGTGATAAATGGGTGCATAAGAAATGTAGTGGTATCAGAGGTAGACTGCGAGATAATGCTGATTTTATGTGTACGGCGTGCTGGGGTGATCAGGTGGAGATTGTCAGACGTGAAAGGATTGAACTTGCTGGTGAATCTCTTGAGTGTGTGGAAGAGTTTTTTTATTTGGGAGACATGTTGTGTGATGGAGGTGGGGCTGGAGCTAGCTCTGTGGCTAGGGTGAGAAGTGGTTGGAAGAAGTTCAGGGAGCTCTTGCCTCTCCTGACATTGAGAGGGCTCTCCCTACGTGCTAATGGGTCTTTGTATGCAGCATGTGTTAGGAGTTTAATGCTGTATGGCAGTGAGACCTGGGCAGTGAAGGAGGAAGATATTCGCTGGCTCAGACGTACAGAAATGACAATGATTAGGTGGATGTGCAGTGCGTCCCTGCGTCCAAGGCCTGGAGGGGCTGGGTTTACAATGGAAGAGTTGAGAGGTAGGATGGGACTGGAGTGTATTGGTGTTGTGATGAGGAGAGGTAGATTGAGGTGGTTTGGACATGTGGAGAGGATGGGGGATGATAATTGGGTGAGGAAGGTGAGAAGTGTTAATATTGGGGGTGGGGTTATGAGGGATAGACCGAGAAAGACATGGGACGAGGTCATTAAGTGTGACCTTAGGGTTAAGGGACTGAACAGGAGGCTGCAATGGATCGTGCAGCGTGAAGAGCCGCCATTAGGTGACCAAGGCCAACACATGCAAGCATGTTGGAGCCTTTAAAAACGAATACGAAAACGAAACGATATATATATATATATATATATATATATATATATATATATATATATATATATATATATATATATATATAGATAGATAGATAGATAGATAGATATAGATATATAGATAGATATAGATATAGATAGATAGATAGATAGATAGATATAGATATACAGATATATATAGATAGATAGATAGATAGATATACTGTATACTGTATATATATATATATATAAATATATATATATATATATATATATATATATGTGTGTGTGTGTGTGTGTGTGTGTGTGTGTGTGTGTGTGTGTGTGTGTGTGTGTGTGTGTGTGTGTGTGTGTGTGTGTGTGTGTGTGTGTGTGTGTGTGTGTGCGTGTGTGTGTAATGAAGAGAACCAGAGGCCAGGAGCCCAGAAACCTTTCATTTCAAGAAAAAAACAAAAACAACACAAAAGAGAGCCAAATTCAAGATCCGTTCATTTCGAGATGCCTGGACACACTGCGTATAAAAGATTGTAGATCATAGGAAGTAGGAAATACAGACAGAGGGGGACAGTTCCAGAGCTGACATGTTGCATAAATGAACGACTGGGAGTAGCAGTTAACTCTTGCATTAGAGGACTGGACAGAAAATGGATGAGAATTTGTTGCTAGACCGGTGCTACGAGCCCATATATATATATATATATATATATATATATATATATATATATATATATATATATATATATATATATATATATATATATATACCTATCTATCTATCTATCTACCTACCGGCTATATATATATATATATATATATATATATATATATATATATATATATATATATATATATATATATATATATATATACCTATCTATCTATCTATCTATCTGTCTACCTACCGGCTATATATATATATATATATATATATATATATATATATGCCTTAATGACCAGGGGTTTCAGCCGCAATGGTCGATATAAAACAAAATGTATATCAGAGGTTGCAATATTAGTGCAGTGATTGCAGTCGCTATATCAGTATTTCCAGCCATTGTATAATTAGTGTTTCCATTCAGTAGTATATTATTCCAGTTTTGTAGTACATATAATTTCCCAACACTCACCACCGTTTAAAATGTTTGCAGTCTGCATTTCAGTGTCTTCGGTCAATATATCATGCCTGCAATCAATATACTCTTTGCAATATAACAAACACAGCAGTAATTATCTTACAATCAGTGAAACTATATCAACGTTTGCAATAAGTATCGCTTGTCTTCAGTCAATAGGCTGTCAGTATATGGCGTTTGCACTCTGTATGTCAGTGTCAGGTATCAGTAAATCAGGACTGTAGTCATTATATCAGTTTTCGCAGTCAGTATTTTAGTCCTGTATTCAGTCGCTCTCATCAGACCTTTCCTTTTTTTCAATTATCTCTTTTTATAGGGACAGCGATCATTTGCTAATTTACTCCCATGAGAGGAATTTCAATATTTTACTGGAGTGTTCATTAGTGCGCCCCCAGTGCTCATAAACCAGATGGAGTGTGACCGAGGACCGTAATTAGGTGGCAACTGAGGCTTCGCAGTAACATTTCTTTAGTGATTTGTTTTGGAAATTACACCTATATATGCTGAGTTATACTATTCGTATTGCTTCAATATCAACATTGCATTAATAATACAAAAGAGAATAATGGCGTGAAATAAAACCGCAAAGGGAAGGTGTTAAGAGATCGCAAAACCACTTACTATTAATTCCAAAATGAGGTGCAGAGAGCTGGACGTTTTAATCTGCCCAGCTTCGAAGGCTTTGCATAATTCATCATAAATTCCATTTTGTCCAATACAAAAAGGGGCGTAGGGACCCGGACCTAGGCTACTCAGCCCCGACGTTTGAGGCAATGGTGACTAGCCTCACTTGCCGACGAATGGCATTGTGTGAGCAATAAATCCTAACCATCCCTCACATGGAACCCATACAGAGCTCTGTATCCCATATAACCACAATGCATCATGTGGTTATATGGTTATGGTTACCACAAACTCTAGGAAACAGTTTCCTGGAAAACAGGAAATAGTTTTGCCTATCACTCAGTTTAGAGTCATCAAGAGAGAGAGAGAGAGAGAGAGAGAGAGAGAGCGAGAGAGTTGGAGGAGGGAGGAGGCACTACATCGAGTGAGTGGATTATAGACGACCCCGCCTATCATAATATATTCTATTTTAATACGAAAGAAAAGACAGAGGTAACAGGCAAGAGAATATTAAAAATCACAATTACGAATTGGCTTGTACCGGCCCGGACGCAAGTGCCCTCGAATATTATTCGAAACATTGAAACAAATATTTTATTGATATACTAGATTCTTGTCTCAGAACATGCTACAAACATTTCCGTAGCAAGGTTCGATGACAACGTTCGTGGCAGTAACTTAGACATGTTCGATGCTGACATGCAGTCTACACGGACATGTGTCTGTTGCAGTGCTTTCCATTATGTCAGCAGGAGAGGATTCACTTTTTTGCTGCACCTGCCACAATGCAGGATTGATACAGTCATGTTCATAGCAGCACTTGGTTTCTTGTTCTATACGCTTCCAATCAACATCTATGGTGCTCAGATCAGCAAATAACCAACTACATTCATGCTCGGTGCATGAAACGTCGACATCAAGACTACCATCATATTTATGAACAATGATACGAAATTGTCCGTGACAATGTTGCTCTGAACATGCACACGAACTTGTTCATGACAAAGTCTCAAGCATGTTACTAGCGCAAGATTCTAGCACGAGTGTCGAGGTACTAAGGAAGCAGTGGTGGAAGCCTTTCTGCACTCGAGGATATGGACCATTGAGTCGCATTTTTACTAGCGTGAGAAACACCTTACCATCTCTTCCATTTACTTATTTTCCACAGTACTCTTTGCTTATCTCATGCATACATGTTTTATATCTTTTCAGCATCAGCATGGATGTCATAAATTTATTATAGTTCTGAGAATATACAGTAGTTTATTTGCCCGTCCCACCTTGGGGCCGGCATGGAAATGCCTGTATAACTAAGTTATTAGCCCCGGCCACACGGTGCCTAAAACACTGCCCGAAACAATGCAAGGAACATGTCAGGAACATGCTAGACACCAAGGTAAAGAGAACATGAGGTAGTTTCACACCAGGAGGACGGGGAGCAAAAACGTGTCTCGGTCTGCGCATGACGTCACAGATAATTCAGACTAAGGGTGTCAGCCTGGTAGTCAGGCTAGTCACTCACCTACCAGGCCCTGTGATATGTGCTCCCCGGCCTATAGGGGTTGCTTTTATTTGCATCCTAAACCGCATGCACAGCAATGAAAAGGTTAATGCTATATTTCTGAGATATTATAAAACATATCTTCAAGAAGAACTAGTGGTAGGTGGTGGCGACCAACATCCACTCACTTGATGTAGTGCTGCCTACTTCTTCCTTAGCCTTTATCATTCTTTTTCTATGCCTGCCCTCCTCTCTTCCTATTTCTCCCAACTTTCTTGTCATTTCTTATCCCTTTTCTTTCCTTTACAGGTGGCTTTGCGTTGAGTGACAAGCCAAATGGTTTCCTTTAAGCCAAGAAACCATTTACAACCCTGGGTGGTAGCCATATACCAAAACCATACGTGCTCCCTACGTGTCAGCAAATGGGTTGGTGGAGGGTTAGTGCCCCTCCCCATAAAACAAATAACTCAAAGTCAAATGGCCACCACTTAACGGGATTATGGCGTCTGCCAGTAGATAGACAGAAGAAGAACTACCTGTTTTCACAGAATACAGGAATGTCGTATACAGGGTCGTACAGACTCAGATCCGACATCACATGTACCTGTAAGCAAGCTGATTATGAGAAAAACAACTTTAAATATTGATAGAGATCACTGGTTGAGAGCAGAGCAACACTAAACCTACAAAATGATCCAGAAATTGCAAGTTTACATTGGTATTCCATTACATTTATTTTCTATCACGCTCCCATTCTCTCTCTCTCTCTCTCTCTCTTATTAACATTGACGTCACAACTCTGCGCGAGCCGGAGGCCGTGTACCTACTTCTCATATTCTCTTTACCTTGCTAGATACAAGCTTCCAAACATGCCACAAACATGTTCGTAAACTTGTCGGACTGATTATCGCCAAACCTGTTCCCGGCAGGAAACGTCCACACCAGTGATGATACCATGTCTTGAAACAAGTTTACGGGTTTGAACGTCCAAGCAAGATACTGTACTTCGAACATGTATTCAAACATGTCCGAAGCAGTGTTTCGAACATGTTTCAAAACTTGTTTCAGGCTTGTGTGGATGGGGCCATTGACTGATTTATTAACTCCACCAATGCAGATAAAGAAGGTTATGAAATCATTGCTGCATATCTGTCTGTCAGTCTGTTTGTTTGTCCACGAGATATCTCAAAAAGTTATTGGTAAATAATAATTAAATTTTGTGGATATGTGGGTAATGGGTCAAGGAAGAGTTAATTAAAATTTGGTGGTGATCTGAGTTCGTGCCCCGGTTTAGTACATTTTGTCTTTTCCACAAGATATCTAAAAAAGTTATTGATGGATTTCAATGAAAGTTTGTGGACATGGAGGTCATGGAAGAGATGATTAAATATTGCTGGTGATCTGAACTGTCTGGTACAGGCATTGGTAGAGGTATGTACTCAGTGACTGCATTTTACTTGTTTCTTACTGTCTTACTGCGATTCACTGACTTCCTTACTTATTGCCTTACTGGAAGACACATTTGAAATGTTCCCTTTGGAACAGCCCAACAGCTTCCAAGTTACTTACCCTTCCAAGGATTCCCCCAGGTGATCATTAGACGCGTAAGTAGTATTCATAATGATACTCCAGTTGGGAATCTTTATAAACACTGCAATTTTATTACCATGACGAGTTAGTGACCGTTAGGTTTTTTTTATTTACATGAGGGCCCATGTTCAAATATTCTTAAGTAATATCATGAGTTTAAAACTCATTTAATCACAAATATTCCTAAGTTCATTTTTTATAAAACTATTAATTAGTTCTTAAGTCATATTATCAAATATTCTGAAGTAGAGAATTATATATATATATATATATATATATATATATATATATATATATATATATATATATATATATATATATATATATATATATATATATATATATATATATGTGTATGTATATATATATATATATATATATATATATATATATATATATATATATATATATATATATATATATATATATATGGGATAGACTAACACTGGTACACCTACAGTTTTTAGACTAGTTATTGAAAGATATTAATGAACCTTTACCACAGTTTATGTCCTTGCAGATGTTAATTAACCAGTGATCAAAGTCTTACAAGCAAAATAAAAGTATGCAGTGAATTACTGTAGTATACTGTATAATAAGTGGTGAAGTGTCATGAACAGTCTACAAATTGGGATTTTGTGCTAACCAAATCTTCGAGATTTGCTTGAATTGTCTGTAAACACATTCGCATTTGTCCTTCAGGATGAGCAAAGCTCGTGATCCTTGGGGCTTGAATGATGTGTGGATGATTCTGGAGGTTTGAATGATATATGGATGAATTGCTGCCCATTTTATTGGAATGTAGTTGATAGTTCTCCCAGCTTGAAATGTTCTCTTTCATTGTTTCTGGGTTCCACCTAACCCCATCATAGTTATGGAAAAAAGTTATGATGATGATGATGTTTGGGGGCTTAAAACTAGGCTATCATAGCCTGATACATTTTCTTAAGAAGGTAAAGGACACGAATCATTTCATCTGCCATGTTTCGGCCCTACTGGGTATATATTTATGGTTCCTTACTTAGCCTTCTATAGTAGATGTGTTCTAAAATACCATACAGTACCATGTTAAGTGAAAATCAGCTGAAAAGAAGTTATGTTTCAAGAATAATTACCATCTTAACTTTTCGACTACTAAGGAATCTTATTCAGAGATGCAGATGAATGTAAAACTTCATTTGATGTCGTAAATATGTTAGTATAGTACACCCTTATTATACCAAACCCTCTTTTAACGAATTTCAGTTTTAACGAGCACCTTGAGCCAGCTGAATGTTATTTTTATTTAATGAATTTTGTTCGATAAAAGAATGGATGCGCAGGAAATACCGACCAGTGTGACGTGATGAACAGACATAGAGTTATCCAAGGCCTACTTGCAGTCTTTATTTGCAGTGCAATTACATCCTGAAAGGTAAGAATAGAGACACAAGTTAGTAAGTAGAGTTTTATTGAGAAAAAGAGCCATTTAGACCTCTCTGTATGTTACTGTGTATAAGTGTATGGCTAAACGATGCTCTGTATTTAACGACCTTTGTTTGGTAAAAAGCCACAACGCCAGGGGAAATTACCAAACAGCATGGTGTTTGGCCTACGAACTGTCAACTGTAACATCAGGAGTCTGGTACCAATTAGTTTGTTATATCGAGGGTGTACTGTATATACTATATTTTATGATAGTCCCGAAGCAGTTGAAAGAAAAAGGTTTTACACAGAGATAAATGCTGGGGTGAGTTGTTTAAACCCTGACCCTCCACAGCAGGTCTTGACCACTTAAAAATGAAAAAGGGGATGTTATATAGAATGGATCCATTGTTGTCTAGCAGCTTTATAGTGAAAAATGTTATTTTGAAAGCATGCCAAGTGAGGAATTACTGTAATAATTTCCTATTCATTACTTAGATTTGTTTTTGGAGGAGGAACAAGAAACAGGAAGATTTTGTACCCACCTTTTCTTGTCCTTTCATCAAAACAAAATTTGGCAACAACAGGAACTAGATTGTAAATATGTTTGTGCATCACATCATGGTGAGTGTAGCCTATACACTGTATACACTGTATATACACTGTATATGGCTAGTGAGGGAGTGATCGCCCTCTACCTACACAGATCAAAAGCCCTCGGGAGCAGGGGGGTGGTTGCTTTCTCAGGCAGAGGAACTTCTTAAGAGTGAAATGGCTGGGAAGCATGCCGGCACGTGACTGGCTACAGCAAAGCTGGGTCTTTCGGGTGTGGGCAATCAGGCAAGTTAGCTGCCTACTGCGACTGCAACACAATGGCGAGGTGTTCAGGAAGTTAGCCAAAGAAACCTTGATGGAATCTGAAAGAACAATAATGGCCCCCAGTCCCGTGCAGCCCTTAAATGGGCAGGGGGTGCTAAGAATCTCACGGTTGCCTCAATTACAATCTAATTCCTTTGTCAATGCAAAAAATACAATTAAAATTGGTAACTGGAATGTGAGAACGCTAAATCATGACGGTAAAATCGATGAGTTAGTGAAGGTTTTTCAAAATTACGGACTTGATATTTGTGCTCTGACAGAAACTAGATTAACTGGAGTCGATAAGTTGGATTTGGAGGATGGTATACGTTTATTGATATCTGGTCGACAGGACGGAATGCATTATCATGGAGTAGGATTGTTGCTGGGTTGTAAGGCAAATAAGGCTTTATGTGAGTGGGATCCTATAGATGAGTGATTGTTATACGCACGGTTTAAATCAAATCATGGCAACATCAGTCTGTTTGTGTGTTATGCACCTACTAATGATGCACTCGATGAAAGGAAAGACACATATTATGAAAAGTTGCAAGAAGGAGTAGGAAGGGTACCTAGACATGATGTTTTGATCTGCGTTGGAGACTTTAATGCAGTAATGGGCTGTTCAAATGAGGGATTTGAGGCATGTATGGGTAAGATGGGAGTTGGTAGTAGGATGAGTGAAAACGGAGTGAGGTTTGGAAGCTTCTGTCTAGCAAATGACTTAGTCATCGGGGGCACACTCTTCCAGCATTGCAATATACACAAGACAACTTGGGTGTCGCCGTGTGGAAAATATAAAAATCAGATTGATCACATCGCTATCAGTAGGAGGCATAGAAGTTCTCTGCTAGATGTTCATGTTAAACGGGGAGCGGATATTGGTAGTGACCATCAACTCAGCATTGCAAAAATAAGGTTTAAACTTAAAAATCAGAAGAAGGAAAAATCTGGTGTTGATAGATACGATATTGTGAAGCTTAGAAGGGAAGGAGAAGAAAAGGAGGAATTCAGATTAGAATGCAGAAATAGGTTTTTGGTGTTGGAAACGTTGGAAGAGGGGGAGAGAAGTGTAGATGAGATGTGGGAGGATGTGAACAAAGTTTTGCATGAGACTGCTGAATGTACGATTGGAAGGAGACATAGATTCAGGAGAAAGAAATGGATATCGGAGGAAACGTGGGATATGATATCAAAGAGAGGTGAGGCTAAATTGAGGAGTGAGATGCAATGCGTTGATGAACGAGAGATTGAATTAGCAAGAGCTGCGTACTGGAGTTTGAATTCAGAAGTAAGAAGGTTAGCTAGGAGAGATAAAAGAAGATGTGTGGATGAAAAGGTTGCAGAGACTGAAATCTTAATAAACAAAAATGATGGACAGAGTCAAAGAATAGCATATGAATCGATTAGAGAACTGAGTGGTAATGCAGGTAAACGCAAGGAAATACCAGTTAGAGACAGGGAAGGAAATTTATTGACCAAAGATGGAGATATTAAAAACAGATGGAAAGAGCATTTTGAGACAGTTCTTAATAGACCAATACCACCAGAAGAGGATATACCGTCTGCTCAGGAAGATTTAAATATAGAAACAGGAGAGTTGAGGCTTGCAGAAGTGGAGAAAGCAGTAAAACAGTTAAAGAATAATAAGGCACCAGGGGAGGATGGTTTATTTCCGGAAATGTTTAAAGTGGAGGGGGATAGATTAATAATGATCTTGACCAAGCTATTCAATAAGATACGGGTGACGGGGTTACTACCGTCAGTTTGGAAGAATGGTGTAATTGTTAAAGTTCCGAAGAAGGGAGACCTGAGTGAATGTGTTAATTGGAGGGGAATCTCTTTGTCACCGATGGCTTTGAAAGTTTTCAGTAGAGTGTTGTTAAATAGGTTGGAGCCGGTGGTTGAGGGTATTCTGAGGGATGAACAGGCTGGTTTTAGAAAGGGGCGTGGTTGCAATGATCAGATCTTTATAGTTAGGCATTTGATGCAGCAAGTTAATGAAATGAGAGTACCGTTAAGTCTTTGTTTTGTTGATTTTGAAAAGGCTTTTGATAGTGTTTCGAGAGAGACTGTGGGGAAGATCATGAGACATTATGGAATACCAGAGGAGTTTGTGAGGGTCATTATGAACATGCATGAGGACACATTTTGTAAAGTGATGGTTGATGGTTGTCTGAGTGATTCGTTTGAAGTCAAGTCCGGAGTAATTCAAGGTGGTGTTCTATCGCCTTTACTATTTATATTGGTCATTGATTACATTATGAAACGCGTTGGAACAGAAACCGGTGCAGGTATACTTTGGGGAGAGAACAGGAAACTTTTGGATTTAGATTATGCAGATGATATAGTTTTGATTTGTGATGGGCCAGAAAAAATGCAGAGAGTGTTGGACTGTTTGGTGAGTGAAGGTCGCAAGGTGGGTTTGGTTATTAATTGTGGAAAAACTGAAATAATCAATATGAATATGGAAAATGCGCAGGAATGTGTAATTGGAGGTATGGTTGTAAAGCAAGTTGATAGGTTTAAATATTTAGGTACTTATTTAGCCAAGGATGGTTCTTTGAACTTTGAATTCGAGGATAGGTTAAAGAAGGCTAATCAGGCAATGGGAATGCTTAAAAATATTTGGAATAATAACAATTTTTCTGTTCATACAAAAATCAAACTTTATAAGGTAATGGTTAGGAGTATCTTAATTTATGGACACGAGTCTTGGTACAGCACAGTGACTATGGAAAATAAATTCTTGGTGTTTGAAAAATAAGCACTTAGAAGAATATTAGGAGTTAAGTGGTGGGAAAAGGATGCCAAATAGTAGAATTAGAGAAATAACGGGAGTGCAGCCGATCGATGAATATGTTAGATTCTCACGATGGAAGTGGCTAGGACATGTGTATAGGAGACAGGGAATAGTACGAGGTACACCAGGGTGGGTGGCACTTGGTAGGAGAGGTAGAGGAAGGCCAAAAGAGACGTGGGTGAGGACAATGAGACGGGAAGCTGGAGATGAGTGTTGGGGAGATCTTGAGGAGTTAGCACAAGATAGGATGTGGTGGTGTGAGTTCATCGAGGCCCTATGCATCCCCGAGGGTGCCACAGGAAATGAATGATTGATTGATTGATATATATGTATATATATATATATATATATATATATATATATATATATATATATATATATATATATATATGTATTACCAAGACGAGTTAGTGACCGTTAGGTTTCTTTATTTACATGAGGGTCCATGTTCAAATATTCTTAAGTAATATCATGACTTTAAAACTCATTTAATCACAAATATTCCTAAGTTCAATTTTTATAATAGTTATTAATTAGCTCTTAAGTCATATTATCAAATATTCTGAAGTAGAGAATTATATATATATATATATATATATATATATATATATATATATATATATATATATATATATATATATATATATATAGTTTTTTGACTCATTCAGTAGAGAGGTGGGCTGCAGTCCTACCGGACCCAGGTTCAAATCCCCTCTGGGGCAGGGAACAGTTTAAGGATTTGAATTTCATTCAATCAGGCTTTACTAATCTACCAGAAGATCCTCCGACATGTCGTAAAAATACCCCCGCTAATACCAATACTCCAGTCCTGTATGAGACAGCCCTAGCATGTATTCAATATGGACGGTGGATGTTAGAGCCGAAGAGGTGACATGTAGAGGTGTATGGCATGTAGGAGGATTACTGGGCCTTGAGAGCAGGCTGTGAAGCCTATGCTCAGAGTCGGACACAATATATATATATATATATATATATATATATATATATATATATATATATTTATTTATTTATTTATTTATATATATACAGTATTTAAATGAACTGTTAAATTCATAAAGTAGCCTTCTCAAGCCATCTTTTTTTTTTTTTTTTTGAATAGCTTTCGGAGGGCCAAGAGCCCGGAGGGCCCGTGAAAACAGCTTGGTTGTTCTAGTTCACCATCTCGCATAACACATTTTCTGCTGAGTGGAATCGTTTGGCGATAAATGGAATAGAGTTGTTGAGTTGTCCCGACTCTCTGTTAATGGTAACAGTATTAACACTTTTAGGCTCCTAATGTGTACTAACTCTCAGTTTCACTAGCTCAACTGATGATAGATTTTTTCCTCCCCTCTCCGCCCCAGCATTACAGGATTAAAACAGACAGGGCGATGATATAAAGACGTGACTCCAAAATTCTGGCAATCCTCTGTTAAATCCATGACGAGAGCAAAGGAGCATCTGGCTTCTCTGTCTAGATTCAAAATGGGTGTGTAACAAGACGTGAAAGTAAATCCCATTTAAATCACAAAAGTATTCTATAGAAGACTCTCAGGAATTAAGGGTTTGCATAATTACTCTAAGTTTAATAATATCGATCAAAGATTCGCATTCCCAGAGGAACAGGAGCCTCCATCAGAATGTTTCATAATCAGTGGATATTTGCAATCTGCACGTTAATATTGTCTTTCATGTCAGCCGCGGGAATATGAACTCAGAAAATATGAAACTGATGCAATAAATGTCCATACTGAGTAAATATAAAACTGACTGAAAAAGACAAGATTCAGGTATAAAATTGAAATTAAATATTTTAGGAAAAGGTGCATGTAGCGTAAGTTTTTCATAAGATGTGAACAGACTGCTGCCAATATAGTAGTATTATATCCCCACTCGCGTAGGAGGCATCGAGTGCCTCATCCTTGCCATTTTAGTACTGCATATGGTACACTGATTATTCCTTTTTTTATTAGTTATGCATATTCAATCCATACTCTGTGTATTGCATATAGTTACAAACATAACTGCAAGAAAATATTAACAATCTCTGGCTCGCATGACGCTCACAGCGCAGTAAGAGAGCTCATCTAGCATTTGCTTGAACAAAGTATTAGAGTTGGTCAGCCATGAAAGAATTAATGGCAAGTTACAGTATTAACACTCTGGTATTCTCACTAACTGCTGAAATTACTAGCTTGGCGTTAGGTGAAATAAAATACTAGTGTTGTCTCAACCATGAGAGTGTTAGCGTACTAAGCAGAAGAGTCAGACTGATACGATAAGGCTTGATGGAACCTCACAACCGACAAGAATATTCTTCTGCCCTAGTTTTGTCCCAGCCATGAAAGGGTAAAAGTACCAGATAAAAGAATCAAACTGGTAACGATGAAAATAAGGGTCTGGATACAGTAAGAATATAATAAAAAGAAACACCCACAGAATGTAAAACTCACGCCCTGCGACTGGTCAGAGAGCAACGTACCTTGACCTTTGGCTAGTTTATATCGGAAACTTTACTGTTCTCTGACTCTTAAGCCTCCATCAAGTCTGGCAAAAATCAAATACAAAAGGTTTTAGCCGATCATGATTTATGACTTTAACCCCTAAATACTGATTCATCACAGACTTATTTCCCATCCTTCTATCATGTTTGATTCATACAGACCTAAAGCTCTTTGAGTTGCAAGGAGTTCTGATTGTTACCTTGACCTTCAAGTAACTGATCTCAAGATGGAATACCTCCATCTCTCTCGTACCCTAAATGTTTCCACAAAATTAGGATGACAATAGGTTATTCTGAATTAATTTGGAGAAATTATTTAATTTGACCTTGCATGTGACCTTAACCGTTCGCCTATTATATATATATATATATATATATATATATATATATATATATATATATATATATATATATATATATATATATATATATAAAAGGGTCATTCCTCTGTTAGACTCCGAACCATGCCATCAAGACTGGTCCGGATCACACCAAACAGATTTGGTTCACACACAAACATACAAGACTTTGATTAATAAAACAGTGAATCCCTTCATCACAGCCGTAATTTCAATCATTCCACAATTTTTGGTCTAAATCAGATAAAATCTCAGGCTGGATGTTCTGAAAATCAAATCCCTTCATCTTGGCCTTACCCTAAACCCGCCCACCAAGTTTGGCCTAAATCTGGTCTAAATTGAGGAAGCTGACTTTGCCATGTGATCTGGCCGCAGACTTACTGTTATAAAATTAGAGGAAAATTTTTTAAATCATTTTGTTCACAACCAGAAAACACACACAGCCAGGTAACCTGGACCTTTAACTAATTGTTCTCAAACTGATCCCCTGTCTACCTTTCTTACCCTCTGTCCTTCCACAGTGGTTACTTTGCATCATATAAAAATAGTTTAAGTTGACCTTGCCATGTGATCTTCACTTTTAACCTTTTAGTGTTAAACACACACTTTGGTTGAGTGTTAACCCTTCTACCATGTTAGCATCAGATTAAAACTGAGTTTTAACTACGGTATCGTTAACACACACACACACACACACACACACACACACACAGGCCAAAATATTACACCCACATCTATAATGGCATTGATATTGCTGTAAAGTACTTTGATATCGGAATTATATAAGTGTTATGAAAGACGATGTGAAATGTAATAGCTAAACCATGCAAAATAAATCGCAGTGAAGAATGCTTTCGAAATCTCCTTAGGCAAAGCGAATACCAATACGGTTCTATTTGGTGTTAGATATGTCGTTTACGGTACGAGTGCTATATGGACTCTCTCTCTCTCTCTCTCTCTCTCTCAGACCACCAAAGAGATTCTATACATTTGAGGACAACGAGTGTAATCAGTGTTTGGTTGTGCTGCTCTAATAGCCTAGGATATTCACCTAAAGAAACTTACTTCGTGACACTGTGTGTGTGTGTGTGTGTGTGTGTGTGTGTGTTTGATCCAGTTGGTTGGGTTGGTGGGGTGGGTGAGACTGGAGTGGTGGGTATAGTGTCTCGGTGCATCTCTAGGGTGGGTAGTTTGGTTGGGTGGTAAGGGTGGGGTTGGTAGTGTGTGTGGAGTGGCTTGCGGTGGGTTGTAGGGGTAGATGGGTTCGTGTGTGGATGCATAGGGTGGGTTGGGTGGGTGAGTGGCTGAATGGGTGGGCGGTCGAGCAGGGGTCGGTTTAATTTGGATGGGATGGGTTCGGAGGATGAGTATGGAGTGCACGGATGAGTGAGTTGGGGGGTGAATGGAGTTGGTAAGAAGAGTGGCTGGGTATCTGGATGGGCAAGGTGGCGGGTTGGTCGGTGGGAAGAATGGGTGGATAGGATGAGTGGGTCCCCTGGGTGGGGTGGATGGGCAGGGTGGGAGACTATTCAGAATAGGGTGGGTGAGCAGGGTGGGTGAGTATTCAGCAACAGGTGGGTGGGTACTGTGGTAAGGTTGGGAGTCTGGATGTGATTGGTGGCATTGTTGGGTGAGCAGGGTGGGTGGCATTCGTGGGTGGCGAGGGTGGGCGCCTGGGGTCGGTGGGCAAGATGGTTTGCCGGAATGGTTGGGCCGAGTGGGTCGCCAAGGTGAGTGAGCATGGTGTGTCGCCAGGGTAGCTGACAAGATTGTGTGGTAGGGGTGCTGTGAGTGGGTGGTTGGTTTGGTGGGTTGGGTGTGTAGGCGAGTGGGTGAATATGTTGGGTGCCATTGTTGGGTGATATTGGTGGGTGGCATTCGTGGGTGGGCAGGGTGGATCGCCCAGGTGGCTGGGCAGGGTGCTTGACGGGGTTGGGGTCGGTGGGTTGAGTTGGTCGTGATGATTGGGTAGGTGGATGATTGGGGTAGCTGATATGTGGCTCCCCAGTTGACAAGGCAGGGGAGGGACTTGTACGGCTAGCAATCATATAAGATCTCACCGTTACTTGGATTTCGGTATAGCGTTTAAAGAATTTAGATAAATATTTGATATATCACACTTTATACAATGAGGTCATTCTACTGAAATTTGCTAGGACTTCAAAATATGGAACCAAAGTTTCTTTGGCCGAATGCTAATCACCGGCCAGAATATGTTGTTGGCAAAGGTAAAAGCTACCTACACACCAAACTGAAGACGAGATTTTGACCACACACACACACACACACACACACACACACACACACACACACACTGACAAAAACTACCGTATACTCGTATCACTAGAGGAGAGCAATTAAAATCGCAAAACTCTACGGAATAAAATCGTCTTCGATCAAATGCTCACTAAAAGCAATAGGCTTCTGTACATCCACACAGTTGCTATTTCCTGAAGGTTTGGTGAATATTCGTCTACAAATTTTAGAGACATTTTGGCAGAGATACATACACTGACATATATCGATAAAAACTATATCGTCTCGCCACGTTAAGGGCGATAATAACTTCTCATGGAAATGAAGGTATAACTATGCAAGTAATACTACACCTAATAACAGGATAAATGAAAATAACATGACGTGCGGCAAGATATGAGTGAGCGAAGTTTCAGATCTCTGATCCATCCGCCTAGCAAATCGATGCTTTGGTGAGGGTAAGGATGGAACGTTGGGGGAGGGGGGGGGGGCTGAAGTGTGCGATGAAACTCCATTCCTGTAGCAGAGTAC
Organism: Coenobita brevimanus; assembly: GCF_032717465.1. Taxonomy (NCBI): domain Eukaryota; kingdom Metazoa; phylum Arthropoda; class Malacostraca; order Decapoda; family Coenobitidae; genus Coenobita; species Coenobita brevimanus. The sequence goes on along the minus strand of NC_137008.1, from coordinate 9,683,646 downwards.
TGGCATGTTAACTACCCCTTTCTTAATGTACAGTACTGTTACGTCTTACTGGAAACCGAAACTAAAGAAACTACCGATTCAGTGATACATCAAGGATGGAAATTCCATAACCCATCTTGGAATATTATGTGCTTAGGCTACCGTGAACTTAACCCTTTCAGTCCCAGAAATTTGCAGCTACAGTAGTTATTTCAATATGAGAAGGGGGGGAAAGGGAGGGGGGGCCAAGGATGAGATGGAGGAATGGAGTGGAGAGGTATATGAGAGAGGGGGGTGTAAGCAGGGAGCAGGGCAGTGAAATAGCGGGGGACAGGGCGACATGAAGGCGATTTGTTTGTGGTCACCCCTTACGGGATTAGGGGGTCTGGCGATATATAGATAGACAGATATTTGAATTTTGCTATATGCAGACGATTTTACTGAGCTTGGGATACTTTCTTCAGTTGAAAGGATCGCATATACGAACACAGCACTCTTCGTTGGCTTCACTGCTATGCCGAATAAAATAATATCTTAATATCCTTGGCCTCTTTCAGTTTTGCTGAAAAAAAGTGTGCTGAACCGACTCCAAGCATTTAGTAAGCCCACCCGTCCACCCAGTAGCCGACTTTGTAAGGAGACATTATTCCCCAGTGTTCAGACAAGAGCTTTCTTGTGAGGGGATACCCGCCACATATTGTGCTAGCGATTTTAACCATTGTAAAGTCTACGGTCTTTCATGTTATCAACTCTCCTCATAACATTCACTCACTTCAGTGTAAAATCTCTCTCTCTCTCTCTCTCCTGTCATTATTTTTCGGACCATCATTCTTCTGAAATCTTTGCCTCAGTTCCTTTCCTTTAATGACAGCCATACAACACTAGTCCAGGAACACACATCTCCCTAATCCGTCCAGTTCTCGAACACCAGTTTCCTGGTATGACATTCTCATTGTGACTTGCAGCCTATGCAACTGATCTCTTCAAAATTTCGTTCCAGCTTGCTTATGACCTCCAGCCAAACACATAACATGAAGAGGTATCTGGAAATAAATGGATCCCGAAGTCTGGCTATCACTGTGATATATTTTCTTTAGAAAGAGAAATTTTCCCAAGCCCTCAGCCTTGGGTTTTCCTTTTCCGCATAGGAAAATACTTTCATCTGATGTTTTTATCACCTAATAGCATTATAACTTATTTGCAGCCTATGCCTGTGAGCGCAACAAAGTTAAACACTATTAGCCCTCACTAAGTCCAGGATGGCCTGATTTCATTAAGCCTGCCAACAGTTTCTCCAGCTTGCTGGTAATTTCTGCGGGTACGTCAAAATTCTCTCCAGGCTGGAGAGAAAATCTGATCATGGCGCGTCACCAGCCAGTCACAAGTAAGATAACCAGCGTGAGACTGATGAGCTCAGATATTTAATTAGCTTCAATCCTGTCTTACACCCGGTAATAAGCCTCTCTCTCTCTCTCTCTCTCTCTCTCTCTCTCTCTCTCTCTCTCATGAGTGTGGTATTTTAGTTTCAGCTGTTCAAAATTTATTATTAAACGAGACCATGTTACTGGTGTTCCGGTATCGGTAATTATAAATATTACAAAGTGATTCGACTGATATCTAATATATTAAAAGCTAACTGTAGTGATTCATATTTCTAAGATTGTGCAAAACACGTAATAGCTGGAAGGTTTCATCATACGTAAATATCTGCATTCTTACCTCGTAAATAAGAATAAGAAAGTCTTTCCTCTTTGTTTTTTATACAGCTACTGATATTACTTGATACACAGTTGGTTGATCAAGATATACCACTGACTTATTCAGCAGAACTAAGAATCTCTTGTATGTTAGTGAATTGGTAGGCGTGTACCATACCGATTAGTCCAGCGGTACTATATTTGGTATCGGTATAAGGAAGTACCTCTTCTGTGAAGTGCATTTTTTTTGTTCGTACATATGCGACAACCACTGTCTTTTAATGGCCAAGTGGTTTTCATTAAAACAAACGTGTAAGGAACTAACGTCAATGAAAACTTACTGATCGTCAACACTTGGCTGCAACCCACCTTTTGATAATTTATTTCAAGTAACGTCACGACAATATTTTACGCTCAGCCTTGGACATTTAAAATGTGTTAACAATCTCACGTTCAAGTTTTGGCAGAGAATTATAGAAGTTCGTATTTTATTCCGGCCTCCCGCATGACAGATACCGTACGATCTTAAATGGCTAACAATAACTCGATGCATCGAGACTACATTTGGTGCCGAATAGGGGAGGGCGGTGATGGTTCGGACATTAAAAAAATATATATATATTTATAAAAATTCAGGTTTTAGCAGGAGTGTCTTCTGGTTTATGTTATAACGTTGCCACATCATTTGGCTCTTTAGGTGGACGATATGAAATTCTTAGCTCATTTCAGCTTTAAGCTACTGTATAGTTAACGAAACACAAGTGACTAAATCGTTCGAACCATCCCTACCAGTGGTGATGGTTCGGACAGTAGGGTGGGATGGTTCGGCCATATGTATTACTCAGCATATTCTTAAAATTATGTGAGTTATATTGGATAAAAACTAACATTTATTAATTCAAAGATATTTCATTTTCCTAAAGTACAATATTAAACTTCAGAATCCAAATGAACTACTTGATATCTGTTTAAAAAATATATACCCGGTATATACTTTATGACTAAAATAACCTTCATCAGTTTTAGTAATAAATGACTTAACCTCTTACTTTCTTCTACAAAATTATGCATAATTAGCCTTCTCTCTCTCTCTCTCTCTCTCTCTCTCTCTCTCTCTCTCTCTCTCTCTCTCTCTCTCTCTCTCTCTCTCTCTCTCTCTCTCTCTCTCTCTCTCTCTCTCCCTCTGGAAAAGTGACTTCACTTTTCACTTTCTAGGCCTTATTTCAGACGGACTAACTTAAGACATTTAACGCATATTGCAGCCTGCAAAACTGAAATGCAAGTTGTATTCCTTTCTTCTTTTAACACTTTGAAGAATAGGTTAACTAAACAAAACTACTATCATAAATTCCCTGATAACTATGAAGAATGGTGTTTCACTATGTGTTCAAATAAAAATGATCAATAGTAGCGTTATCATTTGATAAGGTCATGACTTGGTAGTAGTGGAGGGATAGTTTGCACTGTCCTAACCATCCCCCTCCTCAACTGTCTGAATCATTCCGAACCTATGTGATTAATTGACGGGTACTCTCTAGTTTCAGCAACACAGATTCACCCTGATAATGCACAGTTCGATGCTTGGCATATTCATAAAGGTAGAGCTTACGATATACACTCAAATTATTACATAGGAGATGCAAAAAAAACATAATCTGACCTGCATAAAAAAGTGAGGGGCTTCTAGTTTGGAGGTTCCGTGTGGTCGAAATAAACAAACTCTCCCACTTTCACGCAAGATCACACTGCCCTAGGTCCCACACGTTTCTCAGGGAATGCACTGTCCCAACCATCCCACTGTCCGAACCATCACCTCCCTCCCCTAACAGGTATATAAAAAAAAAAAAAAAAAAAAAAAAACAATAACTCTTTGGTGAATGGGTATAATATTGGGATTTGCCTTGACATTGTGGTAATCTTGCTAGGCTTATACACCGTATTATACACGATATCAATAATAGATCTAAAGATACGCAGTGGACCCAGGGTTGCCAGGTGTTGCAGTACTAATGGCATCTATGAGTGTGATTTATAGCATTTTCTGACAAACTAGTTTTGAAAAATGGTAGTCTTCATGGCAATTACAAAATTTTAATAAAAAACGGAAAATAAACCACATTTCTATCTATTGTCAGACGCCATAATCCAGTAAGGGATGACCATTTGACTTTGAGTTATTTGTTTTACGGCAAGGAGCATTAATCCTCCACCAACCCACTTGTTGGCACGTAGGGAGCACGTATGGTTTGGTTCTATGGTTACCACCCAGCGCTGTAAATGGTTTCTTGGCTTACAGGAAACCATTTGGCTTGTCACTCAATGTAAAGCCACCTGTAAAGAAAAGAAAAGCAATAAGAAGTGACAGGAGAGATGGGAGAAAAAGAAAGGGAGAAGGGCAGGCACAGAAGAAGAATGATAAGGGCTAAGGATGAAGTAGGCAGCACTACATCAAGTGAGTCGATGATGGTCGCCACCACCTAAAATGGCAGTCTTTTTGAAATGTACAAAAATGAAAACAGAACTGAAAATTAACCATACATTTCACATGTTTACTGCAGCTCAGAGTCTCAAGTAAGCGAGAGACGGTGACTTAGTCTGATAAATTCTTGTGTTTGATTGCTCAGTCAGAGAAAGGCTGAGGCACCGTCACTGAGTGAGCGGGCAAGCAGCTGAACATGATAACCTATGTTGAGCCTCACGTTTGCAGTACAGTCAGACGTGTCACAAGCTCCACCCATAGTCGCCGCTCTGTCTCAGTGGCGAGTACTTACCTGTTTAATCTGAAAAACGTAAATAATGGCAGTGGAGAGATTTTAAGTTTTAATTTTAATTTTTAATTCTCCCAAAATAAATTTGGATACCTCTGGGAATTTCTGGCACAAAATGGCAAACCGGCTACAAATTATGGCATTTTTATGGCATCAGTTATTTTGTGCCATAAAAAAAAAAAAAAAAAACATTTTTTCGGGAAACACGAATTTCTGGCAAAAAAAATGCCATTTACGGCACGACCTGGCAACCCTGAGTGGACCCTCAGTACCCCAGTGGTGGATGAGGATTGGTGTACAGTCGTAAGGCCAATTTCCAAATGTCGCTAGAAAGTCGTTATACCCTCAAAAAAGAAATATAAGAAAAATGAGCAAAACGTAATATTGCTAAAATTTCCTTAAGGAACTTGCTAAATGCAACCAACTCATATCATGCTGTGAAATCGTTAAACTGGGAACCATGGTTCCAAGTACTGTAAGTCTATGCCCCGTGACAAATCGAACGACTCAGAGGTAAATCCCAATGCGACCATAAAGTACACTGATCCATTGCCGAAATTACATTGACTGTCCTATGCTTTTCTCACAGGAGTGAAGCATATGTAACCTAACGGCCTCGTGCAAAAAAAACTTTTAATTGAATGTGCCGACGCTGACGCCATTGTGTAATATGGAATGCAGGTGCCAACATATACTGACGATATGCGCTCCATTTGTGCTCATTCATCCACGTAACATCATGAGTTTGCGTTCCCCTGTGCAATATATTTTAGCCCAGTCAGTCTGATGTATTTAATTTTTATTTGTACCACCAAGCGTTTATATTCAGCTGACAGGGGTCCTTTCCAAATTCGAGGGATTGCATACGTATGTGATAATTTTCATGTTCCGCTTTCTATCGCGAATGCCCTTCCTACTAAACCGTATAAATCTGAAGTTAGCAAGAAAATTTAAAATACGTCCAACGACCGAAATGATAAAGCACAGAGTACGGTTGCAATAAGCTGCTGAAACTAGACTTACCTTAGCACGGCCTAGTTAGTCTTTCGTGCAAGGATTAACGAAGTTAAAAAAAAAAAAAAAAGTTATATCAGAGAAATTTAACTCGATCTTGGACGTTCGGTGTTTAACATTTTTGTTTTTTTCGTTATAAACATGACCTAAATATATCGCCACACCAATAATACTGGTACTGGAGCGATAAATATAAGTAGAAAAATGGTAAGATATATGACTGAAGAATATTCATGAAGGTACGTCGACAATAAAACACGTTAGTACATTCACACTGCACAACACAAACGTTCTACCAGCAACATAAAACAATTATGTCGTTGTATACTGGTCGAATCTACCGGCACAGGATGCTTTGGAAGCATTTTCCAAAATTTAGTCAAAATATTTAGTTTCATAACTGCTATTTGGTTTCGTTCGTTATTAATTAAGGAGAAGGGAAAAAAAAGTAAATGCCGACTTCACATCTTTCTTTACTGCTTAGGTGCATACCGGCTGTCAAAATGTTTAGTTTATGTTTTGATGCGCTAAAGTTAGCAGCGTTTGATTACACGAGTTCCGTGATTTTCTTCTGCTTTTCGTTTACTTTTCCAAATAAAACTTAAATTTTCTAAATTCTCATATTTACTCCCTATGTGTATTTCCCACAGTAATAACTAAATAGTTTAGACAAAAAAAAAAAAAAATGGCTTGGGAAATTAATATCCAGTTAGAGAACAATCACTGCTAATGTGAAAACCAGGGCAGGAGGAAAGTGCAACTGTACTTCTGCCTCAACAATATGGTTCACACTGACTGGCACCAGCTGGCACTCTGGCAGCCTGGCAGTCCTGCAGGCCTACTGTCCTTGCTCAATAATGCCAACCCTGCCTCGCTGCTCACCACATACAGACAATAACCCATTCAGTCTGGCGATGAATTTTTCAGTTTGCTAAACACAGATGCAATTACTCATCCTGGGAGATATTTATATTCTGAACAGGAGTTAGATGTAGCCTCCATTATACTGTATACTGTATTTCACTATTGACGAGCTCACTAAACTAAAATCACATAAAGATCGCAAAATTATACTTGATACGGTTCGCCATCAGAGTGGCGAGAATAACATCTTACACTACCTTACATTATAGTGTACTGCATTATCCTCAATTATTTATTTTGTCCATTATATCTCAGTCACACAAAGTCAACATTTTCTCACTGCTTGCAGCCTTCACCTCAGCACTCTTAGGTAGGGCATTATTTTGGAATGTAAGCAATCCGTGACTACTGTCCGTTTCTTTGACGCTAAATAATAACGTAGATGACCGAAGTGAGAAGTACCCAATGATCATTCCCATTTCCATGTGCTCATCCGCGTCCACGATTATCACTCAGGGAGCGAATTTCCACGGCCACCGACGACCAAAACAGCTTTTGTTAGGGCTATATGACCTACGGGAACTCAGACTAGATTCTCAAATTGTAGCCTACTACTTTGACTATGACACACACACACACACACACATCGTACTTAATTAGTATTCTTGAATCTCATAAACTCACCACTTATGTTTCCTGATATCAGTTTGGTTCTTTCGCAAGTATAATTACTCGTATAAACAACAGAGACGGCTTAGCTTATTAATTTCTATATTGGACATTATATAGCATGTGATTCATAGACAAAGGTAAGATGCGGTCTTTTTAAAACAAGAAAATGACGACCACTACTGCGCCATGACTGGGTTCCAGCAAACCTTTGATAGGAGGCAATGTTACTGTGGTATTATATATATATATATATATATATATATATATATATATATATATATATATATATATATATATATATATATATAAACACTTTCATATCGCCTTATAGATGTTCATGTGTGTTCGTACCTGCATTTGTCTAACCTCTGTAAATCTTAGTATCCTGTATCATCACTTACTCCTAGACCACACACTCCTCCAGTCCCAGACCTCTACCCAAATCCCCCACATCTCTCTCTCTCTCTCTCTCTCTCTCTCTCTCTCTCTCTCTCTCTCAAATATACTTTATGTCGAAAATTTAAAACAAAAAATCACCTGTAGTCAAAAAAACTTCAGATTCGGGCCTAATGAATTTCGCAGAAGCATTTTACTTCTCAGCAATGTACTGAGTTGAGAGTTTGAGATATTAGACATTGTAAATACAGTAGGTGTTTGAGTGTTAATGAACTGTGAAGTGTTGAGTAATCTGCACATGAATGGATGGGATTGTGGGTGACAGATAAGAGATCATTAATATGAACCAGGAACAGGGTTGGCGCCAAAAATTATCCCTGTGGCATGTCGGCATTGAGTGGAAATTGGAATACACATCATCTACTTTTACTCTCATTTTTCTGTTGCTGAGATATGAGGAAAGCAGAGGAACAAAAGACATTAGTCTATAGCAAGAGAGTTTGGACAGCAGGGATCGGTGACATACTTTGTCGAAAGCTCCAGAATTATCGACGGCTACTGCATGAGTTTCTCCATGTAGGTCGATTGATTGGTGAATGGTATGAGTCAGGAGGTTGAGTATGTCAATGATGGATCTTTCATGGCGAAAACCATAGTGTTCATCGCTAATTAAGTTGTTGGTTCAAGATGTTTAACTATGTGCTTATTAATTAAACTTTCAGATACTTTAGCAAGAGATGTGACAGCTATTGGTCTGTAATCAGAGGGGTCAGAGGAACTTCCTTTCTTTGGAATTGGGTGGATATTGGCTTCTTTCCATGAATTAGAGAATGACGAAGTACGTACGCATAGTATGAATAATTTAACTAGAATAAAGGCAAGTTCTGGGGAACACTTTTTCAAAACAATTGGAGGAATTCCATCTGGGCCTGAAGCTTTGTTGGTTGGTAAATTATCTAGGATGGATTTTACGTGTCGTGTCTGTATTTTAAGTGGAACGATTTCGGGAGAGTCAAGTTGCAGTACTGGGACGTTCTGGCTAACTTCCTCTATGGTAGAATTTCTTGTAGCTCAACTGGCAAAGATATTTGCTTTACCATGCGGGTCATTTGTAATGTTGCCATCAGAAGGTTTTAGTGGGGGAATGGATGATGACTTGTTAAAGTTATTATTGAATATTCTATTGTCATTAGAGTTGTCAGGTAGTTTTGATGCTTGGTTTTGAAGAAAGTTTGATTTAGCAAGATTTATTACAGCCTTTGCATGGTTTCTAGCATTTTTAAATTGGCAGAGTGATTCAGATCATTTTGATTTTAAGTAAGAGTTATATGCTAATGACTTTTGGGATGTTGCTCTGGCACAGTTGCTATCAAACGATTTTGGAGAATTCGATCATTTAGTGAACTGTTGACTTGGTATGAATAAATCCATACCAGCTAGTGTTAAGTCATTAATGTGGGACTGGGTAGAACTGACATCACTAGAGAAGAATGACTGACATGGCCTGTCAGCAAGATAATTTCTAAATCCATCCTAATTTGCCCTATCAGTGCCATCGGGTCACCCTGCCAGGTTCTGAACGGGGAGGTTTGGGGGGGCTAACTAATGAGGCTTTGATGAGATTGTGGTCAGAGGATCCAAGTGGTGACAGTGCTTCTATCCTGTATTAATCTAGATTATTTGTCTGGAATAGACTCAAGAGATGGGCATCATGGTCAGGATTATCTGGTATTCTGGTTGGTTGCTTTACCAGCTGCGTGAGATTAAACGATTCTGCAAACAGCTTACACTCTCGACCAGCATCGTCAGTCCTGGCAGAATGCAATAACCATTCAACATTATGTACGTTAAAATCACCCAAAATGGTAATTTCGGTGCTAAGGGAATGGTTAAGGTTACTCAACTGTGTGGATATGGAGTCAAATACACTGGGTTCTGAAGAAGCATTGGGGGAGCAATAGACTACACAGTTATAGTTGATAATATTTAGATAATTTAGTTTATACAGTGAGTATTCAAAATTAGATGAAGTGAAGTTTAAAACAGTGTCAATTGCATATTGAGATTTGACATAACAACAGGTGCCACCCTTGTTAAGGAAGTTTGTGAGGTGATGGTAACCAGGAAAACAAAATGGGGATCTTTCGGTAGAGGGAGAGATTTGTGGTTCTGTGAGGAATAGGGCCAGAGGGGATATGGACTGTAGGAAAAAATGAAATGAATTTAGATTGGTGCTGAGACCACGGATACTGATGAAGAACAAGGCTGCACCTGCTCTTCTTCACTGACGAGGATGACTGGAAATTGCAACAGTTGCTGCCGGCACAATCGCTTGATGGCTACCAGGAGGACCCTGTGATGCCAGCCCTACCCTGCCAGTGGTGGCAATCCGAGAAGGGAAAGAAGTTGTATGCGGACAGGGTGGATAGACAAGGATTGCGGGAAATATTAAGATTCTATGGAGGAGATAGGAAGTTGTTGAAGGCCGTGAAGAGTATGTATGAGGTGGAAAGGCCGCAGTGCGTGCAGGTAGTGAACTGAGTGCCTTTTTCTATTTTAAGGTTGGATTGAAACAGAGATGTGTCATGTCTCTGTGGCTGTTAAATCTGTATATGGATAGGGTTATAAAAGAGATCCAAGGTAGGACAGTAGATGTTGGAGCGGCCTAGTATGAGAGGGCAGTGTTTGGAAACGTCCTGTACTGTTGTTTGCAGCTAATACTGTGTTGTTAAGTGAAAACGAAGGGGAGCCCCAAGGCTTGATGGATGAGTTTGGGAAAGTGTTTAAGAAACGGAATCTAAAGGTAAATGTAGGGAAGAGTAAAGTTATGGTCTTCGAGGAAGTGAAGTCAGTGAATGTACATTGAGGCTGGATGAGAAGGAAATGGAAAGTGTGAGTGCGTTTAAGTACTTGGGTAGTGTAGTAAGTAAGGATGGAAGTTTAGAGGGTGAAGTGCTTCAAAGGGCAGAACGGAGAAGAAAAGTTGTCGGTTCCTTGAAAGCAGTGATAAAAAACAGGGAAGTGAGCATGGAAGTGAAAAAGCTACTACATGACATTATTGTGATACCAACTCTAACATATGGAAGTGAAGCTTGGACCTTGATGGAGGGATAAAAGTCAAGAGCGAGAGCAGTGGAAATGAGTTTTTTTTAGATGAGCCAGTGGAGTCACATGGAGAGACAGACTGACAAGTAAGGAAGTGAAGGAGCTTTGTGGTATGGATGTGGATAGGATAGGAAGCGTTAGGAAAGGCACATAGAGGCAGTTGGCCATCTGGAGAGGATTGAGAGTGAGAGATTGACAAGGAGTGTGTATGTGAGTGAGGTGGAGGGAGGGAAAGGGAGGGGGAGGCCAAGGATGAGATGGATAGATGGAGTGGAGATGTATATGAGAGAGGGGAGCGTGAGCTGGGAGCAGGACAATGAAATGGCGGGGACAGGGCGACATGGATGCGATTTGTTTGTGGCCATCTCTTACGGGATTAAGGAGTCTTGCAATATATAATAATAATAATAATAATAATAATTATTATTATTATTATTATTATTATATTAATAATTATTACTCTATCTATTGCCAGACCCCATAATCCCATAAGGGGTGGCCATTTGACTTTGAATAATTTATTTTACGGGGAGGGGCACTAACCCTCCACCAACCCACTTGTTGACACGTAGGGAGCACTTATGGTTTGGTTATATGGTTACCACCCAACGTTGTAAATTGTTTCTTGGCTTACAGGAAACCATTTGGCTTGTCATTCAATGTAAAGCCACCTGAAAAGGAAAGAAAAACAATAAGAAGCGACAGGAAAGATGGGAGAAATAGGAAGAGAGGAGGGCAAGCACAGAGAACGAACGATAAAGGCTAAGGAAAAAGTAGACAGCACTACATCAAGTGAGTGGATGATGGTCGCCACCACCTACCACTAAATAACTATCATTACTATTGTGTTACTGTTATTATTATTATTATTATTATTAGTAGTAGTAGTAGTAGTAGTAGTAGTAGTAGTAGTACTATTATAAATGAAAAAAAAAAAAATTGAAGTGCATGGATAGATACAGCCTTCTCTGATGCCTTAGGTGTTGTGTCTCTTTCAACCTGAATAGTGTCTTCTGAAACTGACAGGAATAAAACAGGCAAATGATTCCTCTGAATGACTATAATAGGTGATGCAGATGCGTTTTTACACATTGTAAATCTGACCTATAATTTAGGCCATTTGACTCAATCACCCCTTTTCTTCTCTAGAGAGATGCTACCTTTAGTCTTGTGACGCATACATTTCGTTCTTGCTATGTCCACGCGGTTTCATTAATGATAAAACTGAATTTTTGAAATAGAAGGGACAGATATAACCTTCATTAATCATATTCTTGAAAGGTATCTCCCATAAACCGAACAAAAATCACCACACTACCACAATCATCATCATCACCATTATCAACATTAACATCGCCATACTTCTCTCTCCTTTTTTTCCTCTCCTAAGCATGGGATAAGGTAGAGTCCATGGAGAAGACAATGAAGAAGACACTCATTCACTCACCAAGCCAGCCCCAGGAATCCTGGCTCTGCCTCCCTGGGCTATAAATCTGCACTTAATTCTATTTAACACTTAAATCGCTGTGTCTGTTTATGTGCTTGTTAATCTGTTGTCAAGTCCAGTAATTCTCTCGGCTCACACTATACGATTCCTAGCAACTATATATATATATATTTTTTTTTAAATAACAGAACAGAGAAAGAGAATAACAAAAGAATATAAATAACCCATGCACCAGATTACAGGTGTCCTCCATTCATAAAAATCCTGTAACGGACCTGAGCAGCCATAGGTTGGAGACTGAGGGGAAACCACTCTGGAGAATCGAGTTCCTAAGAGATGCAGCTCGGGGAACAAAGAATTATGATAGGCAAAAGTTATCCAATATTGCAGTGTGACAGTCCAATCATGAGCACCACCAGATGCCTTTGTAGTACGGGGGAAGGCGTGGAGAGGTAGCACAATGGATGCAACTTCGTCTGACCATTTGCCATAAAAGTAACTGTAAAATGAACCAAGGGGGGCAACATTCCTCCTTCCCTGTAGTGAAGGTAGTTCATTTTTATTAGTGGGTTTGTCAATAATTCCAATTGCTTTGTTCTGAATGTTGTCCAGTTGTTTTAGTGCAACCTCTCCACATCCAGTCTACAAGGATGAGCAATATTCCAGCTGACAGCGCACATCACTCTTGTAAATTATAGCTACCTGCTCCTCAGTGAAGAATTTTCGGACTTTGTACAGTAATCCAAGTTTCTTTAAAACAGTTTTAGCAAGTGATCTACCATGAGAGGTCCATCTGAGGTCATTATTGAGTGGAACACCGAGAATTTCAATACTTTTAGAAATAGGAATATTAGTGGTCCTGAAGGTAATACAGGAATCAGGTAATATCCGGCTATTAGTAAACTGTAGATGTTTAGTTTTCCTATCGTTAAATGATACAACATTATTTTGTCCTCACTCCATGATCTTCGATACGTCCTGATTTATGGAACTTGCTGTACAGAGTTGTGAGTTAGAGATACTAAACTTTGTAAATGGGTGTTTAAGTGTGAATAAACAGTTAAGTGCTGAGTCATCTGCATATGGGTGGATGGAATTATGAGTGACAGACAAAAGATCTTTAATAAGATTTAGGGATAGGGTTGGAGGCAGAACTGATCCTTGTGGCATGCCAGCATTAATCGGGTAGAAACTGAAATATAAATCAGCTACTTTTATTCTTATCTTTCTGTTGCTAATATATGAAGAAATCAGAGGAACAAAAGATGATAGGCCATAGCAAGGGAGTTTGGATAGCAGGGAACGGTGCCATACTGTGTTAAAACCTTTAGAATTATCAAGGGCTACTGCATGAGTTTCTCCCTATTAGTCAATTGATTAATGGATGGTATGAGTCAGGAGACTGGGTACATCAAGAGTGAAGCTTTCATGGCGAAAACCATACAGTCTATCACTACTTATGCTGTTGGATTAAAAATATTTAACAATAAGCTTATTAATTACAATCTCAAATACTTTACCAAGAGATGTGATAGCAAATGGTCTGTAATCAGAAGGGTCAAAGGAACTTCCTTTCTTTGGAATTAGGTGGATAATGGCTTCTCTCCAAGAATTAGGGACTGAAGAAGTACGAATGCATAGTCTGAATAATTTAGCTAGAACAGTGGTAAGTTCTGGGGAACACTGTTTCAAAATAGATGGAAGATTTCCTTCTGGACCTGGAGTTTTGTTGGTTGGTAAATTGTCTAGAATGGATGTTACGTATCTAGTTTGTATCTTAAGTGGACCAATTTTTGGAGAGTCATGTTCTAGTACAGAGGTGTTCTGGCTGACTTTCTCAAAGGTAGAATTTCTGAAAAACATGCTGGCAAGGATGTTCGTTTTACCACGCGGGTCATTTATAGTTACCATCAGAAGATTTTAGTGGGGGAATGGATGATGGCTTGTTAAAATTATTATTGAAAGAATTCTACTGTCATTGGGATTATTTAATAGTCTGGATGCTTGGTTGGGAAGAAAGTTTGATTTAACGAGATTAATTACTGCTTTTGCATGATTTCTAGCAGTTTTAAATTGCCTAATTGATTCAGATGTTTTTTAATTTTAAAGAAGTTACATGCTAAGGACTTTTCGGTGGTTTCTCTGTCAAACCATTTTGGGGAGTCCGATCTTTTAGTGAACTGTTGACTGGATATGGACAATTCCATACCAGCTTGTATTAAGTAATTTATGTGGGACTGGGTAGAACTGATGTCATTTGGAGAAGAAAGACTGCCATGGAATATCAACAAGATAATTTCTCTATCCATCCCAGTCTGCCCTATCAAAGTGCCATCTGGTTACTCTGACTGGTTTAGAACGGGGAAGTTTGGGGCAACTGATTAATGAGGTTTTGATGAGATTGCGGTTGGAGGATCCAAGTGGTGACAGCAATTCTAACCTTTATTGATCTGGATTATTTGTCAGGAAAAGGTCCAAGAGATAGGCGTTATGGTCAGGATTATCTGGTATTCTGGTTGGTTGTTTTACCAATTGCATGAGATTAAATGATACTGCAAAAAGCTCTCATTCTAGATCAGTGTTGTCAATCCTGGCAGAATGCGATAACCATTTTACGTTATGGACATTAAAATCACCCAAAACGGTGATTTCAGTGGTAAGGGTGAGGTAAAGGTTAGTCAGCTGTGTGGATATGGTGGCTAGGAAGTCATTATGTGTTGCTGAGAACTGTATTCCAGGCAACATAGGACACCTCATAGTACCTCTTGCTTACTACTTCAACACCTTGAAGACCATACAGAACAATGCTCTATGCATCATCACTGGCAGCAACAGTACCAATACCAAACCCTACTTACGCTCTGAAAATAATGTCCTCCCTCTTAGAGAATGTCTTAATATGAGAGGTACTCAGTTCTATGCGACAATCTTTGTTAACACACAACGTCCCTATCATTAAGTCACAATGCCAAACAGCACAACTAGGTCAATAAAGCTATGGCCACGCAAAAGTGCCTGACCCTTTTCAACAAGACACCACCTCCAGACAGTCCAGCACCAGCAATATAGAAACACACACAGCTGATGCAAAAGAAACTGTCGAATCAGGAAAGGTAAAAGGTTCAGCCAGTTCATTTCAGTAGCCAACAAATAGAATTAATATTTACTGAATGAGAACGAAACGAAATTATCACAACTTGATTGTATATATCTGACCTTTAGACCCTGGTCATTTTACCCTTGACCTACACTACTGCTTTTGTTAAATTTGGCTTGCTGCCAGACACTTTTCGATATTGTACAAAAATGTCCTTTGATGGATCTCTTGACTCATCCTATGGCCAGTAATAATTGTCCAGTTTTTCAGGCTGTTTCCCCGTTGTTCATCCCTTCATGAACCAAAGCAATCACACCAATTGTTTCCTTCTTCTGGATTCAGGCATGGCGAGAATAAAAGAACGACTTGAAGGCAATCATTTAAATGCCAAGACCACTGAGAGTCAAAAGCCAAAGTCACATGGCCAGGTCAGCTTATGCTCTCTCGATGAAATTTATATCAAATTGTGAAATGGTTCGGGGTAAAGCAAGGATGAAGATACTGATACAATTGAATAATAAGTAAATGGTCAAGATCATAAGGCAAGGTCATATGTTCGACTCCATAGCTCAAACTGTTCTGATTCGATTTCGACCAAATATACCGGAATGACTGCAGGTTAGTCTGGTATGGACAGAACTGAGTATGTGAACCAGTAGTCAAACATCAAGGTCACATGATAAGGCTAACTCGTGTAGTTATGATCCAGTTTAGACGAATGTTATTGGTAGTGTAAAGGGTCAGGCATGCGTGAAGTAATTCAATTTTGAGGGCAACTTGTCAAAGGGCAGGGTCACAAGGCAAAGTAAAATGTTCGTCCCTTAGATCAACTGTTTGGAGCTTATGTTACACTCATTGTTGTTGTTTTTTTTTCTGCCACCACTAGAAGGTCTAATGCACCATAACATAGACTGTTTTGAAGTGGAGAGGTTTGTGATTACATGTATTATTTCCTTAACTATTAGATAAATCAATAGTACGAGTTAATCTCATTATATCAATAACTTGAGGGACACTCAGTGTAGAGCATCTCTCAGACAAGGGCAACGTAATTCCAGATCCAGAATCTGTAATACGATCCGGATCGGTCCCAAAAGTTAATCGACTATTCCCTTGGACATGGGCTACCTACCCACCAAATTTGGTCCAAATCTCTTTTAGTTTTTGATCCTGCTAACAGACATACAAATAAACAAACAAACAGACAGGGGTGAAAACATACTATCCTTGTCAGAGAGAATAAACAAACAAACAGGGGTGAAAACATATTCTCCTTGTAGGAGAGAAAAATGTACATGCTTTCATTATCTTCCCTCCGATAACGTATGTCTCACTTTGTTGATGATACCTACAGTTGATTTTATTTGCCTTAGGAGAGATCCTTTTTAATGAATGGGTTCATTAAGGCTGAAATTAAATCAATAATCTCTTTCAAAAGTGAATGGAATAGCCTATTGACAGTAAGGCAAAATAAATCATCATCGAATTGTGGGAGTTAATTTGTGCAATCCATACGAAATGCGCAATAAAATGTGCCCATAATCCTTAAAAGCTGTAGTTTACATTTGCCTGCCACTGAAGATTATTCAGATTTCGTTATGGATGACAGGAACAATGAAATGATGTGGCAAAAATGAAAATTCCTTTTGACCATTTGGAAACTGGCAATGGCTAAACGAGACAGTAATTTACTGGAAATCCTCACCGTCATGGTGATGGAGACTTCATTTCAGATGCACTCCGGGGCGGAACTGTTACTCATTGATTTGAGGGATACGCAGAATATTCCAGGAACTGAGAGTGCCAAATCGAACGGATGCGAGAAATGTTAAAGGTAAATGAACGAACCTGTGAGTTTTGTGAAAAGTCAGGTGTGGAGAGTAGACCGGAGAATGGTTATGGGCAGAAGAGAAGTAAGTAAAAGAGTAACATAAGCAATGAGAAGATGATGACAATTAAGGGAGTGATAAAGATAACTACGGTGTCATAAAGAGCACACAGGCCATCAGTCAAGGGCTATAATTGTATAAAACACACACACACACACACACACACACACACACACATTACCTTCCAATAATATCAGCCTGATAGTTTCTAGATTGTGAGACGAAGGTGTGATTGTTTGGGATAGAGTAGTATACCTGCAGAATCCTCTCTTAGCCGTCTTCATCTTGGCACAGAAAACTGCGTTGCACTTCTTTTTTAGTCACTTATGAAGAGTATTGTATCTCAGTGTATCTTTGTATTCCTTTTTTTCATCATCTTCAATGTGTACATTACTTCCATCACAATTGCGAAAGACAGTGAGAAGCAAAGTAAATTGCTAATAAAGAGATGTTATAAAATCATCTTAGGTTGTGTGAAAAGAGCCATCTGTTACCTTCAGCTGTCTAGTATCCTGTAGAGTCGGAGACATAAGTATGCCCATCATTTCACTATGGCTATTTCAGTCTTAGGGGATGCTGGTCACCTTCTTCTCTGTCGTTTCCTAACAAATAGCAACGTACAGGGGCAGAGGAAGATACCTAGCTTCTCTCGGGAGAGGAAGATACCTAGTTTCTCTCGGCAGAGGAAGATTTGCCAGCATAACAAGGTCAAAAGTAAAAGAGGTAATGAAATACGGGAATTTTTACCCGTCTGTACCTCCTCTGATTAATCAATATGCACCCAACACTAAATTCACAACATATCCCAAACTCAGCATGAACCATAATTTTCACATTCGTATCATCCCCTATAGCAGTGTTTCTTAACCTTTTCCGACCTCAGCACCCCCTGCAGTAAGGCCTCACAGTCCAGCACCGCCTTACATCTGGTTACTGGGACTACAGTTGCTCTACTGCTACAGTTACTACACAACTACAAGGATAAAGTAAAGTAACATGAAGTACTGTCACGGGGGGATGTGAATTTAGGAATAAAAGCTGATATGTATATAATCTGTTGACACAAGATGAATTGACTTGTGAAATTAAGTAGTAAGTTTTACTTTATTCTGGCTTACTTCGCCAATTCTCTAATGACGAGAATTTTATAATCTTTCCCAACAGTACACAGCAGAGTCTATCTACTCACGAATGCTGTATCATTAGTACTGTTGGCCTCTGAGAAAGTTTTCTTTACCCCCTGACAATCATCAACTAATCCTAATAATGGACAGGTCCTTGCTGGTGCTTAACTCCTGGCTGGCACAACAGCTTTAAGTTTAAATATGGAAGAACTGGCTTAAATACCAGTAGTGATTAAGAAGTTTCTGCGAACTGGGAGTAGCACAGTAAGGTAAACTCAAAGTGGAGAAAGCAAACACGATTCTACATTTACATTAGGCTCAAGAAAAGAACTGTAAATTTATTAATTACAGTGAAATAAATTTACATTACATGAATCTCAAAAATGAATTCAAGAGGGGAATTCACTGTTGCAGGGGGACTAGTGAATTCAAATATCAAAGGAAATACACTCACTCACTCATTCAAAAGCTAGACTTAAACCTAGGAAAACGAATGGAAATACTGGTCAGTGGAGGGAACGGAGCTGAAGCTACACAAGATGGGGTGTCTGTCTGTTTCTAAGGCAGGTGCTGCTCGCTGCTAAGCCCACTACGCCGATCACTGACTCAGTGGGGAGGTGTGGGGAATAGCTGTACAACGGAGATGCCGCTCTCAACACTGGGCAGAACAAGTACCTTCTCCTGAGGCAGTCCGAAGCTGACTGATGTAACCAAGCCAAGTATGGGAGTGAGAAATGGCCATGTTCACCAGAAGTGGGCGTGACCTAACTTCAATGGTCAACGGAGGCAGGGCGAACGATATACGCATGCAATAAAATCACTCAATGGAGCACTGATGTCATGCATAAGAACAGTCACTTTTCAAGCAGCGATGAATGTTCTGAAAAACTATCCCGATGAAAGTGCATACAGGGACGGTTAAACTGAGTGATACACAGTGGGTTTTCCACTAAAGTTTGTGGTTTCCCATCAAAGTACAATGTCACGAATTTGTATAAATACATTACACAATCACGCGAAATCGTGACAAGTACTCCTTGACAATTCATTTGATACAGTCTCCAAAAATGAAATATTAACGATGCCAATACTAATCAAAACCAATATATGTTGCATTTTCCAGCACCCCCCAAAATTGACTTCAGCACCCCCTGGGGTGCTAGCACCCCAGATTAAGAAACGCTGCCCTATACCTACCACAACGACCACACACTTCTTTTTTTTTTATTTTTTGTTATGCGAGGAAGAAGGAACCAAAGGCCATGAGCCCGCAATAACAGTTCCCTCCAAGAGAGAGAAAAAAAAATAGAGAGCCAAATTCAAGATCCGATCATTTCCAGATGCTTGGACACACTGCGTTTGAAAGACTGGAGATCATAGGCAGCAGGAAATACAGACAGTGGGAGACAGTTCCAGAGTTGACCTGTTGGATAAATGAAAGACTGGGAGTAACGGTTAACTCTTGCAATAGACAGTTGGACAGAAATGGGATGAGAGTTTGATGCTAGACAGGTGCTACGCGCCCATCGTAGAGGTGGAGAAGTGCATGCAGACAGTTCAGAGGAGCAGTGACCATTAAAGTAGCGATAGAAAAGAGATAAAGATGCAACAGTGCGGCAAAGAGACAGAGGTTGAAGGGAGTCAGTAAGAGGAGGAGAGTTAATGAGACGAAAAGCCTTTGACTCCACCCTATTGAGAAGAGCTGTATGTGGGGAGCCTACCCACACATGACAGTTGTACTCCACACAGGGGCAGATAAAACCCCTGTATAGAGTCAACAATTGTGCAGGGGTAAAGAAAGAATGGAGTCAGCTTAGCACACCCAATCTCTTGGAAGCAGATTTTACAAAAAATGTAATATGATCTTTCCAGGATAAGTCCTGAGTAAATGAAACCCCAAGCATGTTCAAGGAGGATGCAGGATTAAGCTGAATATTATTGAACGTTAGCAGGTATACCTGTGGAAGATTTTGTCGGGTTGATAGGTGTAAGAACTGAGTCGTAGATGCATTAAAAACAACCAGATTATTTTTACCCAAGTCAGAGATACGAGCCAAGTCAGACATTAGGTGTGCCATAGCCTCATCCCTTGTTTGTTGAAGTAACTGCTGAGATGGGTGTTGCGGGAACCAAATGGAAAGGTGACGGGTGGAGTCATCAGCTTATGAGTGGATAGGGTTGGATGTACAGCTTAGAAGGTCATTGATGAATAAAAGGAAGAGAGTTGGTGCTAGGACAGAGCCCTGAGGAACACCACTGTTGATAGACCTAGGAGAAGAACGATTGCTGTCTACAACAGCGGCTATACAATACAGTAGAGCGACCAGAAAGGAAGCTAGAGATGAAGGCACAGATAGAAGGATAGAAACCGTAAGAGGGCAGTTTGGAAATTAAAGATTTATGCCAGACTCGATCGAAAACTTTTGAGATGTCAAGTGCAATGGCAAAGCTTTCGCCAAAGTCCCGAAAGGAGGATGACCAGGAGTCTGAAAGGTAGGTGAGAAGATCGCCTGTGGAGCGTCCCTGACGGAACCCGCACTGACGATCAGAAAGAAGGTTGTGATAGGAAAGATGCCTTAAAATTTTTCTATTGAGAATTGACTTGAAAACTTTTGAAATACAGGATTTTAAAGCAATTGGACGATAGTTGGAGGCTTGGGAGTGGTCACCCTTCTTTGGGACTGGCTGAATGAGAGCGAACTTCCAGCAAGAAGAAAGGTACAAGTTAACAGACAAAGGGAAAAGAGTTTGCCTAGGCAAGGTGTAAGCACAGAAGCGCAGTTCTTGAGAACAACAGGAGGGACCCCATCAGGCCCATATGCCTTGTTAGTACTGAGGCCAGTGATGGCAGAAAATACATCAGCTGAAGAAATTTTAATGTCGCCATGAGGAAGTCAGAGGGGGGAAGTGATGGAGGAACAGCACCGGAATCGCCTAAGGTGGAATTGGAGGAGAAAGTCTGTGCGAAGAGATCTGTTTTATCAGTAGAAGAAATAGCTACAAAACCATCAGAGTAGAAAAGAGGGAAGGATGATGAGGTAAAGTTGTTAGAAAGGTTTTTGGCAAGGTGCCAGAAGGAGTGGGAAGAATTCAAGTTGGAAAGTTGAGAGCATTTAGTATAGATGAAATTATTTTTAGTAGCACGAAGAACAGACGTAGCACGATTCCGGGCAGAAACGTAAAGATGATGTGATTCAGGGGTGGGTTGGCTCCGGTACCTTTTGTAGGCCCTCTCCTTGTTGCGGACGGCATTAGAATAAGCGTGATTAAACCAAGACTTTCTTGCGTTAGTCAAAGGATATGAGAAAGGAATGTATGCATCCATGTCCGAGAGAATAACCTCCGTAATGCCCAAGGTACACTCATATGGCTCCCGGCCATGGAGGCAATAATCATTCCAGTGAAAATAAAAGAAGTACTGCCTGAGGGCCTCCCAATCCGCGGCTTCATAGATAATTAACTATTATTTTATTTTCAGATCATCACAGCTCTTTCTTTTCTTCCCTGAAAAAGGAAACTCTCTCTTGTTCAGACCTACCATAATTCAGACCTAGACAATCACCACAGTTAAATCGCTCTTGTTATTACTACATGAAAATTTAATATTATTTCTAGACGAACTTATTATTGCTATTCCTTGTTAACTCTCTTGTGGTCGGAATATATCTATATCTAGTATTATACAAGAGCCTCAGGGCCCTTTCCAGCCTCTCAGCAGATAAATTAGAGACGTCTGAGGGCCACGCTTCCCGGCCCAATAAGGCTGCAAAGCACTTACCGAAAGGAGTTACCCCTACCACCATCACCACGACATGTACCACCACCATCATCACCACACAGCCACAATCACCATCATAATCACACGGCCACCACCACCATTACCATACAGTTACCATAACCACCACCACCACAGCTATCACCACCTACATCATCACAGCTACCACCTTCAACTCTGCCCAGCTACCACCACCATCACAGCCACCACCATCACCACCACAGCTACCATTACCATCACAGCTACCTCCACCACAGCAATCATAACCATCACAGCTACCTCCAGCTGCCATCACCATCACAGCTACCATCACTATCACACAACCACCACCACAGTTACCACCCCTACCATAACATCTACCACCACCATCATCATCACAGCCACCACACTACCATCACAGTCATCATCACAGCTGCCACCACCACCATCACAAACATCATCACAGCTGCCACCACCACCACCCCTATTTTTGGCATAGAATTGGCTGTTCGTAGCATCACTGAAGTATTAGATATCAGAGTGTAGACGTACAACCCCCAATCTCTCTCTCTCTCTCTCTCTCTCTCTCTCTGCAAAGACTTATGAAAATCCATGGAGATACCCCGTTGTCTCTTCCACGTGAGAGTATTGTAACACCAATGGAGAGCATTATTAGTCACAAAAACACCACCAGAAAATATCAACCGAAATGAAATTAAATATGGGCCATCTAGGAGCCAATTCCAGTTAATGCTGCCAAGTTTCATTAAAATCCTATCATACAGCTTTGCCTGCACACACACACACACACACACACACACACACACACACACACACACACACATATATTGAAGGAAGTGTCAGAGGAAATCTGTAGTAAAGACACAGAGGAACACAAAAGGCTAGGGAAATATGAGAAAAACAAATCAAGGCCTTTGAAAGTAACCTTCCAGAGTGTAAACACTGTGGAGGAAATACTGAGAAATGCAAACAAACTTATGGAAAAAGAGGACTTCAAAAATGTATGGATAAAGAGATGCCTAATTCAAGAGGAACTAGGATTACTAAAGGAGAAGAGGGAGGAGGCACAAACAAAGAATGAGGGAAGATCAGAGGAGGAGAAGATCACAATTTTTTAACAAAGTAATTGGACTGCAAATTTGAAAGTGGTACACAAACAGGAGGGAATAAAAAGGAGAAAGGTAGTAGGCCCAAGTCATGACAAGTAGGTAAACAAGATGATCAAGCTGATGTACTTTAATGTAGATGGAATAGTATCTAAATTACTAGAGATGAACGATTATATAAAAGAAAAGGAACCACATATTGTTTGCCTAACTGAAACAAAATTAGCACCAAGGATATCAAATGATACACTAAACCTAGAGGAATGCAATATATGGAGAAGAGACAGGAACTTAAAAAATGGAGAAGGAATTATAATAATAACAAAAGAAAAAATCTGCAAGTCAAGGAAATAGAACTAGTTGTACCATCACAGGTTGATCACAGTAGATATTAGTACACTTGAAGGGAAAGTAATTATGGCAAATTTATACATGCCACCCAGATCAAACATTTGGGAAAAAGGAGGATATGAAGACCTGGCAGAGAAAACAATTCAAAGTTTAAGAGCATAACTACATAGAATGGAGGAGACCTGAAAGAATTATACTAACTGGTGATTTCAATGCAAATATAAACTGGAATACTCTAGATATAAAACGCCAGGAAAGCTGTTGGGAAACTAAAGCTCCTGGACCTTGTGCAGGACATTTTCCTAACACAGCCTGTAAAAGAGACCACCAGAAAAAGAGGACTTGACATACCATCAGTACTAGATCTTATATTTACTAGGGAAGAAAATGATATTGACAATATAACGTAGCACCCTCAATTCGGCAAAAGTGACCATGCAGTATTAAGTTACAGCTTAAGGATTTCATATGGTTAATACTAATGAAAGTCACAAAAAGAGCCTTAACTACAAAAAGAGCAACTCTCATTACCTAAAGAAATACTTCTTAGAAATAGATTGGGAAAAAGAGCTTAGAGGACAAGATTTAAATGTTATATATATAAAAACCTGTGAACTTTATGAAATAGGAGTCCAGAAGTACATCCCACAGCACAAAGAGGCAGAAAAGAAAATAAAGAAATGGTTCAATACAGAATGTAAGAAATCAAAAGAAAAAAGGGATTTGTTGTGGAACAGATACAGAAGACACAATAGTGAAAAGGGCATATAACAACTATAAACAGGCAAGAAACGATTATACAAGAATAAGGAGGGAAGCCCCAAAACAGTTTGAGGAGGACATCGGGAATAAAAATAGTGATCAACCGAAGCTATTTTGCAGCCACATCCGAAGCAAAACTAAAGTAAAAGATAAAATATAATCCATTATGGATGAGGGGATCACCTACACACAAGAGAAGGATATTTGTGAAGCACTAAATAAGAATTTCCAATCATTGTGGAACATGCATGCCCACACATACTACCAGATATACAAATATCAGAAAAAGAAATACAGGAGCTAAGTTAATTAGACAAAGGAAAAGCAAATGGTCCTGATGAAATTTCATGTTGGGTGCTACATGAATGTGCAAAGGAGTTAAGTAAACCATCATTTTTAATTTTCAAGGAATCCTTGGGACAAGTTAAACTACCTGATATTTGGAAAAAAGCAAACATTGTTCCCTTATTCAAGAAAGGGAATAGACAAAATCCATTCAACTACCGACAAGTATCACTAACCAGTGTTGTGAGCAAGGTATTAGAAAAGCTGATAAGAAAAGTTTGGGTAAATCATCTAGAAGAACACAATGTGATAACAGAAAGACAGTTTGGTTTCAGAATGGGAAAATCATGTGTTATCAATTTGTTGAGCTACTATGACAGAGTAACAGAAACATTAAAGAACAGAGATGGATGGGTGGACAGTATCTACTGTATTTAGATTTCAAGAAAGCATTTGGCAGAGTACCGCACCAAAGACTGTTATGGAAACTGTACATTCAAGGAGGAATCCAAGGCAAACTGTATTGTTGGATGCAAGATTTTCTCAATAAAATGTAAATTAGAACAGTACTAAGGGGAAATTACTCATCATGGAGAGAAATGACTAGCGGAGTTCCACAGGGCTCAGTGCTGGCACCAATCATGTTTTTAGTGTATATAAATGATATAGACAGTACCACTGGAAATGAAAGCTATCTAATTATGTTTGCTGATGATGCAAAAATACAAAGGAGAATTACTAACACAGACTCACGTAAAGAGCTACAAGAAGAATTAAATAAACTTCATGAGTGGAGCAATACATGGTAAATGGAATTCAATGTGGACAAGTGTCATATAATCAAGTTTGGTAAAAGTGGAAAAAGACCTGATTGGGATTATAAGTTAGGAAGCAAAGCCTTACACACATCAGAAAAAGAGAAAGACCTAGGTGTGATTATCAACAACAGACTATCTCCAGCTGACCACATCAGTGAAGAGGTACGGAACATGTATACACTGCTTGCAAATATGAGAATAGCATTCACATACATAAATGAAGACATGCTAAGAAAGATAATAACATCATTCATCAGACCAACCCTGGAGTATGCGTCAGTAGTCTGGAGTCTTCATCTAAAAAAACACATGGATAAGATTGAAAAAGTTCAAAGGGCAGCTACAAGATGGGTACCAAGCTTAAGGGATGTGAGCTATGAAGAAATACTAATAAAAACTGAATCTACCTACATTACAGGAGAGAAGGAAAGGAGGAGACATGATTACGCTATAGAAATGCATATCAGGGAAGGAGAAAGTAGATATAAATGATGACATAACCTATGGGGATGCATCAGCAAGAGAACACTGCAAGAAACTGCATAAAAAGAGAGGCGATAAAGACGTAAGGACATTTAGTTTCCCAAATAGGGCAATTGATCAAGGACTGACCAAACGATGACGACCAAGGACCGGACAAAGGACATGGTAATTGGAGCCTGGAATGTAAGGGGAGCGAATGATGAGGTGAAAGAGAGAGAGACTGTCCAGGTGCTTGAGGGTGCGAAAGTGGATGTATGTGGAATAACTGAAACAAAATGGAGAGGAGAAAGTGTGAGAGAATGGGAGTATGGATGGGGTATTTGTGCAGGAGTAGGTGAGAATGAGAGGGCAAAGGAAGGAGTATGTATAGTTGTGAGTAAAAGATGGAAGAGGAGCATAAGACAGTATGGATCATTTGGGTCAAGGATTGTGTGGGTAAAGTTGAAAGTTGGAATAGAAATGTGGGCGATTGTGTGTGTGTATGCGCCAACGCAAGATCGTGTTAGAAGAGTGAAAGAAGAGTTCTGGACAAATGTAGAAGTGTGCATGGAAAAGTTTGGAAGGAATGAGGGAGTGTTTTTGATTGGTGATATGAATGGTAAAGTTGGGAATGTGAAGGTGGATGGAATAGTTGGTGAGTGGGGTGTGCCTGCTGAGATAGATGAGAATGGGAGTGCGTTAGTGGACATTTGTGCTGGGAGGGGGTTGGTGATAGCCAATACCCTCTTCAGGCATAAAATGATCCACAGGTATACATGGCGAGTGATGAAACGGGTGGGTGGTGAACTGAATGAAAGGAAGGCAATGTTTGATCATGTGTTTGGATGAAAGGATGCGAAGATGTGTAATGGATGCAAGAGTTTATAGAGGTTGGGGGAGTGGACTTTCTGACCCCTACTTGGTGGTGGCCAGAATTAAAATTCCAGTAAGATGGAGGAATAGAAGAAGGGAAAGACGAGAGGAATGAGTAGTTGTAAGGAGAGTGGAAAGGTTACAAGAGGATGATAGAAAGGCAGAGTATAAGAGAGAAGTGGAGGAACGATTGGGCAAATAAGAATTGGAGCAGATGGGAGACGTGGAAGGTGTGTGTAGGATATTTACAGAAGAAATATGTGCAGCATGTGATGTGGTGTGTGGAATGAAGAGACGACGGAGGGGGTGCAAGGAACAGCGTGGTGGACTGAAGAGGTGAAACAGGCTGTGGCACAAAAGAAGAAAGCATACTATGAATGGATGAGAAATAGGGGCGTGGAAGAAGTTGAGAGGCGGAAGAGAGAGTTATTTGTAGAAAGAAGTAGAGAGGTGAAAAGATTAGTACGAGAGAGTAAGAAGAGAGTGGATGAGGAATTTGGAAGGAATTTGAGTGTAAAGTGGAGGGACTGTAAGAAGATGTTCTGGAGAGAGGTGAAAAGAGTAAGACAGGGTGGAAGTGAAGTTATTCATTAATTTTTATGCTCTTTTTCTCAATAATGTTTTATTTACGTGATAAATTATGAAATTTAAATTAAGTTTGTAGGGTAAATGATTTAGTGTTATGTAATGTAGGAAAACTCTGGCATGTTTTCATGTCTCCTAGATGGTAACTGTTCTTGCTTGGGGCTGATATGCAAGACCAGCACATCCTAGAATGTTGGAGAAGTAGATAATTCTAGTACAATGCAAGCTTATATAATGATGGATAAGAGACCAGGACAAGTTTAGTTGGATTTCAGTTCAGTCTGAGTGAAGTTCAGTCAGTTTTGGTTCAGTATGAGTGTAATGCAGTGTCAGTGCAGTGAAGATTGTATGTTTTTGGTACTTGTGAAAACAGTGGCAAACAGTGACGTGTTACTGAAGTTTGTGCATCATCGGAACCTGTATGTTGTCAAGCATTAAGTGTAATTACAATTAGTAAAGTGTGTATAGCTCTAGTACTTGTGAGAATAGTGAAGTGAAGTTGGAAAGCGTTAAGTGTAACCATTTGGAAGATAAAGACAGTGAACTTTAAGAAGCCAGTGTTTATTTACAACGCCTCAGTGGATCTTGTGTACTGTGCACCTGCAGGCTGACCATAGGAAGAACAGCTCACTGGGCAACGTCCTTCCTGTACTGAACTACTGCTGTTGGAGCCTGTGGCCGTGTGGGACGAGGACGTAACAATACTATAAGTCTGATGTAGCATATTTCACATCAACAAAATATTTCATGCCCCAGCCTTGATTCGTTTTTGCGTTATTTCCATATTATACATGTGACTTACAGGTAATAACACTCGAATGCAAGCAATAAACGCCTAAATTTGATGGAGTCCTGCGTGAAACGATTTTGTACCAACAACGATGAATGACGGAAAATATCCGGTATTCCTAATCCTGCTTCATGCACAATATCGTTTGCTAAATGCCTCTTGTTTGTTTTCTAAGTAAGCATAGATACATATAAATAAAGGGAGATGAACTTCTATCCTATATTCCAAACAAAATTTTTAATATTACTGTAAATAATCCCACATGATTTTATGCAACCCTGGATGAACTGGACCAAACATGATTGGATAGTATAGCCTCCGCAACCACTTTAGTAATGTGGCAATTTCACGAGAAGGATCGCCTGAAAATAGTCATATTCTAATAGGAAAAGCTGGTCATCCCACTGAAGAGATTAATATACTTCAGAGGTCAGTTAATGTACTGGTCACCAATTTATTATATCAGTGTAATCCCTACTATAGCCACTTGCAAATTAGTAGTACGTAAACAGTAATCTAAGTGTGTTCTAAGCAGTATGTATGTTGAAGGACTACTTGGCCTTTTTCCCTTACCTCAGGTCTAGACACAGTTCGAATCCTGCTTACACATCGTCCATTATGGCAGAGAGAGAGAGGCGTGCCAGCCTTTGTCCGGCAGATACAGGACTGGCGTAATGGGGGCAAGACCTGTCCAGTTCTTGTGTAAATATACATCTGCAATGTAACACCGGACTTTGGATTTACCTGCATTCCACAAGTGGGGAAGTAACAAGTGGTGGGAAGCATGTGGGATAAAAATAATTTCACGTCTCCTGCGGAGAATCACTATGCCATTGCCCCCTTGCCCATACCTTACATCTCATGACGACAGTCTGTTCCTGCTCTCAACCTCCAGCCTACAGGACCACCCTTTGTTCACTGGACTTAAGGCAGTGTCTCGTACATATTTTTTGGTTGCGGTTCTGTTGCAGTGAGACCTTCAACCCACACCAATCTCCACCTGCTAATACACCGTTGCAACAGTAAGTCCTTCCCCATCAACCTATTACCCGCCTCTACCACCAGTCTTTTCGGGGTCGTGAATCCAGTCTTGCATAACCAACCATCACATTACCACACACTACCAAGGTTTGGTGACTTATCCCCATCACATCCCCAACCCCCTCCACCACAGTTAGCCACCCACACCACACGGCCTGTGATTCACCACCACCATGCCGTCCTGTGGAGGGAACGTGGCCAATCACGGTGCTCTACGTCACAGTTTTCCTCTCCTATCAGCTTCCTTGCCTTGCATGGTGTCTCAGTGCCTCTTGGCTACGTCACAGTCTACTCTGCCCAATCAATGCCTTCCATGGGAGGAATTTGCCACCACACACTACGCTTGTCTGCCTTGGAGAGAACACTTGTTTTCTACCCACGGTACACTGAATATTGTTCTCTTATGTGAATACCTATATACCTAACTATCTAACCATCTAGCCATTCCATTCTTTTCTGTAGAGATGTGTTTTCTCTACAAACTGTGACAGTATTATTCATTTTATTTTGTTCATTATATTACGTTCTTCATTTGTATTTTTCATTTACTCACTCCCAATTCATTCCATTTTCTCCATGTTACCATCATTAACAAAGTTTCGCTGTACATAACTCATTTACTCCCATTCACATTGATTGTATATAAATAATGTAAATATGCTTGGTTTGATGATGGTCAGAAAGGAATGCAATGCAAGGAATTGTGACATTTGCAGAACTAAAAAGTGCCACGACGCTGGTAATGGATGGGAAAGTATATGTAGAGATGATTATGTGAAATGGAGAGAACGGAAATATTGGAGTGGTGGAGAACTGTACCAGAAGTGCAAATAAATTTTATGATTCTATCCTTTTTCAAAAGGAAAGGTGAGAGACGTGAGTGCAGAAATTATCGTAACATAACTCTAATGAGTACTGTAGGGAAGGTATATGGAAGAATTATAAACAGGAAAGTAAAAATGTTTCGTGAGTGAGGAACAGGGTGGGAGAAGTAGAGAAGAAAAAATGTGGTTTAAATATCGGAAATCAGACAGACAGGTGAAGTCAGTGAATGTACAGCGAGGTTGGATGGTGAGAAATTGGAAAATGTGAGTACGTTTAAGTACTTGGGTAGTGTGATGAGTAAGGATGGAAGTTTGGAGGGTGAAGTGCTTGAAAGGGTACAGCAGGGAAGAAAGGTTGCTGGTTCTTTGAAAGCAGTGATAAGAAACAGGGAAGTGAGCATGGAAGTGAAAAAGTTACTACATGACAGTATTGTGATACCAACTCTAACGTACGGAAGTGAAGCTTGGACGTTGTTGGAAGGACACAAGTCAAGAGTGAGAGCAGTGGAAATGAGTTATTTAAGAGGAGCCTGTGGAGTCACATGGAGAGACAGGCTGACGAATGAGGATATAAAGGAGCGTTGTGGTGTTGATGTGGATGTGATAGGAAGCGTTATGAGGAACACACTGTGGTGGTTTGGCCTTGTGGTGTGGATGGTGGGTGAAAGACTGACGAAGAGTGTGTTTGTGAGTGTGGTGGCGGGGGAATGCGGGAGGGGGAGGCCGAGGATGAGATGGAGGGATGGGGTGGAGAGGTATATGAGAGAGGGGGGTGTGAGCTGGGAGCAGGGCAGTGAAATGGCAGGGGGACAGGGCGACTTGGAGGCGGTTGTTTGTGGCCCACCCCAAACAGGGATTGGAGGCTGATCTGGCAATAGATAGATAGATAGATAGACAGGCAGCGGAGGAAGTCTTTTGAAAATGATCATAATTCATATTTGGCAGATTATGGAGGATCCAGGGAAAAAACATACGAGAGAAGTTATACACTGAGGACTTATTTAAAGTTTTGCATAAAAATGCTTCCTTTGGATAGAAAGGTACTGAGTATTACATTATGAGGTTTTTATTGCTGTAGCGATGAGTGTGCAAGGATAGGTAGGCATTTAAAAGAGTAGTTCAAGATCAGTGCTGAAGTGAAACTACAGGGATATGTGATGCCACTATGGCCTATTCAATAAATGAATGGATGAGGTTATGAGAGAAGGAACAACTCGAGCTGAGGAAAGGGGAATGGCGTTGATTAGACAGTAAATGATGAAACATTATCTTATCCTAAATGTATGCAACTGATGCCTTGTTCCTTGCAAACAATGGAAACAGCTTTGTGGATTTTGGCAATTGTTTAGATATCTTAGCGAGCGTCGGGTTTCAAAAGTAATTCTTGATGATTCACTAATCACAATGGCGAAGGTTGCAGTGCGATCTGATGGCTCATAGAGAGAGATGCGAATTAGTGTGGGCAGTTAAATACTTGGGTACAATGATAGAGACAGAGAGGTATATACGCCAAGGGAAATGGAAAATAGAGCAGCACATGAAAGGCCTTCATAGCAATGGCTGGAGATGCTATGAAGGCCTATGGAGTGTGGGCGTCTGTAGGGAGGATTACACGAATGGGTTTTAGTTCCTGCATTAACATACCTGGTGTGAGACTTCTTCCAAGAGTCGGAGCAGTGGAAATGTGTATCACATGGAATGTGTGTGGAGTGCAAAGATGTGTAAGTTAAGGAGTACTGAAACTCTTAAAAGATGCTGAGCACATTCGAAAGAATGTGCTGAGATGATCTAATCATGTGGAAAGAATGAGTATGAGTACACTGGTGAAAATGAATTGTACATCTGAGCGAGTTTGACGTTGGTAGGAAGCGTGGTAGACCATAAAGAGTGGATAGATATGGTAGCAGTGTATGGAAAAACGAGGTATGAAGAATTAGCCACGGCTAGGGAAAAATGAAGTGGGTTGAGCTGGCTGGAAGAATTTGAAAGGAGTGAATGACTAGGTTTTGGCTCTCCTGTGTTTTCCCGGTGAAGTGATAGTCTCCGGTTTTATTCTAGCTGATATGTGATATGAAGGGTTTAAGTGTGGATGTTTATGCCTGTGAGGTAGCACCAGAGTTCTGGGGGCCTGAATGTTGAGTGAACCAGAGTGTGGCCTATTTAAATGGGAAGACTTTCAGTTGATTATCTGGCTATCAGAATTATTCTTGCTCTCAGGATCTCCCTTCACCTCGTCCTTATATGGGAAAGGCTTGGATGATGATGATGATGAAGAAGAACCGATTCTCGGCATATTTTATTGTCCGTTCCCTAAGGGTACGCCCACACCGAAGGCGACGAGCGGGGAGACTTGAGCGGAGAGGGATGAGGCGAGACGATAAAACTCTCAAAATCCTATGCGGGTGGCTACACTGAATGAGCGAGGATGTTTGTCGTCCTGCTCACCCTCCACGCTCGTCGCTACACGATGCAGCATGGACTATAACGTCGCGCACTGTGTGGGATCCAAACGATCCACTCCATAAAAATATTGGAGTGTTGAAGAAACACTGGGAAGATATCTGTAAACAACTGCATACAGATGGTAAGTTTTCATTGACCATTATTTTTTCATATGATTGCTTAAGTAACGTTTGTTCCACTGTTGTTATAAATCCTATCAAGGACCATTAATTGCTAGAATTATACTAGTATTTAGTGCTCTATTCGCTTTGTTACATAGTAGGCTTAAAACTAATAAATACGTAAGTATGAACACTACATGTATGTGTATATGTATTTATGTAAAGAAAGAGCGTAAAATTTTATCAGTACAGTTATCTGTGAAATATAATTCAACAGATAGTGAATTGTCCAGCGGATGTTTCATTATAGGCAATCAGTAGAAAATGGTATCGTATAATAGTACACATGAAAATAATGAAAAATTAATCACCTTTTTTTTTTTTTTATGCGAGGAAGAAGGAACCCAAAGGCCATGGGCCGCAGCTAACAGTTCCCTCCAAGAGAAAAACAAAATACAATAGAGAGCCAAATTCAAGATCCGATCATTTTGAGATGCCTGGACACACTGCGTTTGGAAAGACTGGAGATCATAGGCAGCAGGAGAAATACATACAGAGTAGGAGACAGTTCCAGAGCTGACCTGTTGCATAAAATGAAAGACTGGGAGTAACGGTTAACTCTTGCATTAGAGAGTTGGACAGAAGAGAAAGGGATGAGAGTTTGCTGCCAGACGAAAAGGTGCTACGCACCCGTCGTAGAAGGTGGAGGAATCGCAAGCAGACAGTTCAGAGGAGCAGTGACCATTAAAGTAGCGATATAAATGAGACAAAGATGCAGCAGTTACGACGAAAGAGACCAAGAGGTTGAAGGGGAGTCAGTGGTAAGAGGAGGAGAGTTAATGAGACGAGAAAAGCCTTTTTGACTCCACCCTACTGAGAGAAAGAGCTGTATGGTGGGGAGCCTCCCCACACATGAGAAGTTGTACTCCACACAGGGGCAAGAGATAAAACCCCTGTATAGAGTCATAGGTAATTGTGCAGGGGTAAAGAAGGAGCGGAGTCGGCTTAGCACACCCAATCTCTTGGAAGCAGATTTTACAAGAGATGTAATATGATCTTTCCAAGATAAGTCCCGAGTAAATGAAACCCCAAGCATGTTCAAGGATGATGCAGGATTAAGCTGAATATTATTAAACATTAGTGGGTATACCTGTGGAAGATTTTGTCGGGTTGATAGGTGTAAGGAACTGAGTCTTAGATGCATTAAAAACAACCATATTATTTTTACACCAGTCAGAGATACGAGCCAAGTCAGACGTGGGTGTGCCATAGCCTCATCCCTTGTTTGTTGAAGTAACTGTTGAGATGGGCATTGCGGGAACCGAATGGAAAGGTGAAGGGAGGAGTCATCAGCGTATGGAGTGGATAGGGGTTAGATGTACAACTCAGAAGATCATTGATGAATAAAAGGAAGAGAGTTGGTGATAGGACAGAGCCCTGAGGAACACCACTGTTGATAGATCTAGGAGAAGAACGACATGGCCGTCTACAACAGCGGCTATAGAACGACCAGAAAGGAAGCTAGCGATGAAGGCACAGATAGAAGGATAGAAACCGTAGGAGGGCAGTTTGGAAATTAAAGATTTATGCCACGACTCCGATCAGAAAGCCTTTGAGATGTCAGAGTGCAATGGCAAAGCTTTCTAGCCAAAGTCCCGAAAGGAGGATGACCAGGAGTCTGAAAGGTAGGTGAGAAGATCGCCAGTGGAGCGTCCCTGACGGAATCCGTACTGACGATCGGAAAGAAGGTTGTGATAGGAAAGATGCGCTTAAAATTTTTCTATTGAGAATTGACTCGAAAACTTTTGAAATACAGGGACGTTAAAGCAATTGGACGATAGTTGGAGGGTTGGGAGTGGTCACCCCTTCTTTGGGACTGGCTGAATGAGAGCAAAGCTTCCAGCAAGAAGGAAAGATACAAGTTGACAGACAAAGGCGAAAGAGTTTGCCTAGGCAGGGTGTAAGCAGCTTAGAAGACACAAGTTCTTGGAGAACAACAGGAGGGACCCCATCAGGCCCATATGGCCTTGTTAGTACTGAGGCCAGATGATGGCAGAAAAATACATCAACTGAAGAAATTTTAATGTCAGCCATGAGGAAGTCAGAGGGGGAAGTGATGGAGGTGAACAGCACCGGAATCGTCTCAAGGTGGAATTGGAGGGAGAAAGTTCTGTGCGAAGAGATCTGCTTTATTAGTAGAAGAAATAGCTACACAGAACCATCAGAGTAGAAAAGAGAGAGGAGGGAAGGATGATGAGGTAAAGTTGTTAGAAAGATTTTTTGGCAAGGTGCCAGAAGGAGGCGGGGAAGAATTCGAGTTGGAGAGTTGAGAGCATTTAGTATGGATGAAATTATTTTTAGTAGAGGCGAAAGAACAGACTTAGCACGATTCCGGGCAGAAACTTATAAAGATAATGTGATTCAGGGGTGGGTTGGCTCCGGTACCTTTTGTAGGCCCTCTCCTTACATTGCAGGACAGCATTAGAACAAGCGTGATTAAACCATAAGGCTTTCTTGCGTTAGTCAAAGGATATGAGAAAGGAATGTATGCTTCCATGCCGAGAGAATAACCTCCGTAATGCGCATAGGCACATTCAGATGGGCTCCACTGGCCCATGGAAAGCAATAATCATTCCAGGGAAAATCAAAGTAAGTACTCTGCTCTGAAGGGCCTCCCAGTCCGCGGCTCCAAAATGCCACAGACGACCGGGTTTCCCTGGAGGGTCCATAGGCCAAGTACTGGAGTGATAGGACAGAAGTTAAGGTAATAAGGTTGTGGACTCGGAGGAGGCCCAACGGAGAGAAAAAGATTAACAGAAGTAAGCAGAAGGATTAGTTGTGAGGAAGAGGTCCAAGTATGTTGGAGCTCTCTCCAAGGCGGTCAGGGATATGGGTAGGGTGCTGTACAAGCTGCTCTAGGTCATTAAGGACAGAAAAGATGTAGGCTTGTTCACCAGGTGGATCCGTGAAAGGAGAGGAGAGCCAAAGGTGGTGGTGAACATTGAGAAAGGAGAAATGGATAGAGAATGTGTTCCATCGTAGAAGTAAGATAGTCAGAAGAGATTTTTGATAGTCAGTAGAATTGGGGATAAGTAAACAACACAGATATATTTAGTCAGAGAATGACAGGAAAGCTGAAGCCAGAGTGCTAGAGAATTCAGAAGAATCGAGTTCAAGGAACACGAGAGCAAGATAAGTCGTTGCGTATATATACACAACAGCCACCTTTGGCTTTTGAAATGAGTATAGAGAAAGTAGGAGGATACAGAAAAGGGGTTTGCTGTCAGTTGCCTCAGACAGCTGAGTCTCAGTTAGAAAAAGAAGGTGAGGGTTTAGAGGAGGAGAGGTGGTGCTCAACAGAGGCTGAAAGTTAGAAGGGATAGGCCGCGAATGTTGCAGAAATGAAGAAGAAGAAGAGTCAGACAGTGGTTCCAGACACCTCGAGTCATCACCGGGAGAGGGGCGGTTGGTGGGGGCATTTATGGTCCCCCTAAGGGACTCCGAGGCTTGGTAAAGAGACGCCATTTTGAGTTAAATTTTGAATAGGAAGTGTAGTGTGTACTGTGCATGTAGTTTGGTGCAGATAGTTAGAGAAATTTGTACTGGAGAGCATGCTGGCCTACTCTCTGTGTAACTGAGTCACTGAAAAAGTTCAGCAAAGGGGGGCTGGTCAGGAACTAGTCCTGAGGGCTGATGAAACGGGAGCTCCAGCACTCCCTGTCATCAGTTTCCATCCACCTCGGGAGTACTGTCCTGCTCGACTGGTTGCTACAGTCTACTCCTACCTGATAATTAATCTTTAAGGTATCGTGAAATAAAAACATTCATATCAGTTAGACATTGCAACGTTATTCATTCATCCATCATCTAATCCAATGTTGCCCCATGAGGAGTTTAGGAGCCCGGGGCTAGGCAAGTTGGTCCTGACATTTAAAATGAGAGTGGACAGCTTGGACAATGACATGTCTACACCAATGAACAGCTTCTAACTCTCTGTCGCCCTCGAGATTGCCGCTTCCTATTTGGACAGGTATGGTATTGACGCTCATCTCGCCGCTCATCGCCCGACGCTACCTCCTCGCTCACCGAGTTCGGTGTAGCCATACACTAAGACCCAGGAGTCCTCCTAGTTACCACGCTTTTTCAACGGTCATCCACATATTGTGGTAATACCTTCAGTCAATAATGAATTTGTTCTAGTGTTGCTTTATTTATAACTGTTGTGATGATATTAGTATGGTGTTTTCGTGATGTGGTGATGAGTCTTGTGGATGATTTGCAGTATCGGTTCCAGCGAAACTCAAGAAATGAAACTGTCACCTGCCTCAGCCTACTGTAAGATCGAACTCGACCCTTTTCCAACAGCAGACTAATGATTGACCTACAAGGCCATGCGCATATAAATACAGTATATACCCGTACAGTATACATACATACATGAGAGAGAGAGAGAGAGAGAGAGAGAGAGAGAGAGAGAGAGAGAGAGCGCTGTATTTTTTCAGAAGGTATATTCATTAAAATGCATTGATCAGAGCATGCCGGGATATGCGACAGAATCTCCCTGTTATATTTATTTTCTCAGTTACGGTCCATTAATAAAATTCATGCGTAATATTTCATGTCATGTAGCTGCGCACTTTGTTCCACTCAGTGTTGACGTGGTAGACAATTTCACTTCGAAATATTTAGCTCACCGTAGTTTAGTCATTTTAACACAGTGAATCCAATAACGTATTATTACACCAGCGCTCGTGAAGTGAGTCAGGTAATAATTTATCGGATGAGCGTGCTGCGTGT
>NC_137008.1:9517339-9646461 GCF_032717465.1 Coenobita brevimanus | reverse complement strand
CCACCTCCAGACAGTCCAGCACCAGCAATATAGAAACACACACAGCTGATGCAAAAAAGAACTGTCGAATCAGGAAAGGTAAAAGGTTCAGCCAGTTCCTATTTCAGTAGCCAACAAATAGAATTAATATTTACTGAATGAGAACGAAACGAAATTACTTCGGCCAACTTGATTGTATATATATTCGAATCTTTAGACCCTGGCTGCCTTTACCCTTGACCTACACTACTGCTTTTGTTAAATTTGGCTTGCTGCCAGACACTTTTCAGATATTGTACAAAAATGTCCTTTGATGGATCTCTTGACTCATCCTATGGCCAGTAATAATTGTCCAGTTTTTCAGGCTGTTTCCCCGTTGTTCATCTCTTCCGCGAACCAAAGCAATCACACCAATTGTTTCCTTCTTCTGGATTCCAGGCATGGTGAGAATAAAAGAACGACTTGAAGGCAATCATTTAAATGCCAAGACCACTGAGAGTCAAAAGCCAAAGTCACATGGCCAGGTCAGTTTATGCTCTCTCGATGAAATTTATATCAAATTGTGAAAATGGTTCGGGGTAAAGCAAGGATGAAGATACTGATACAATTGAATAATACAAATGGTCAAGATCATATAGCAAGGTCATATGTTCGACTCCCATAGCTCAAACTGTTCTGATTCGATTTCGCGACCAAATATACTGGAATGACTGCA
Source organism: Coenobita brevimanus (assembly GCF_032717465.1). Taxonomy (NCBI): domain Eukaryota; kingdom Metazoa; phylum Arthropoda; class Malacostraca; order Decapoda; family Coenobitidae; genus Coenobita; species Coenobita brevimanus. The sequence continues at coordinate 9,645,767 of NC_137008.1, read as the reverse complement.
GGTTAGTCTGGTATGGACAGAACTGAGTATGTGAACCAGTAGTCAAACATCAAGGTCACATGATAAGGCTAACTCGTGTAAAGTTGCGATCCAGTTTAGACGAATGTTATTGGTAGTGTAAAGTGTCAGGCATGCGTGAAGTAATTCAATTTTTGATACAACTTGTCGTTGCAGGGTCATAAGGCAAAGTAAAATAAGCCTGTCCTTTAGATTGAACTGTTTGGAGCTTATGTTACACTCATTGTTGTTGTTTTTTTTTCTGCCACCACTAGAAGGTCTAATGCAATTCATAACATAGACTGTTTTGAAGTGGAGAGGTTTGTGATTACATGTATTATTTCCTTTAACTATTAGATAAATCAATAGTACGAGTTAATCTCATTATAGTCAATAACTTGAGGGACACTCAGTGTAGAGCATCTCTCAGACAAGGGCAACGTAATTCCAGATCCAGAATCTGTAATACGATCCGGATCGGTCCCAAAAAGTTAATCGACTTATTCCCTTGGACATGGGCTACCTACCCACCAAATTTGGTCCAAATCTCTTTTAGTTTTTGATCCTGCATAACAGACATACAAATAAACAAACAAACAGACAGGGTGAAAACATACTTTATCCTTGTCAGAGAGAATAAACAAACAAACAGGGGTGAAAACATATTCTCCTCTTTGTAGGAGAGAAAATGTACATGCTTTCATTATCTTCCCTCCGATAATGTATGTCTCCACTCTTTGTTGATGTATACCTACAGTTGATTTTATTTGCCTTAGGAGAGATCCTTTTTAATGAATGGGTTCATTAAGGTTACCGAAATTAAATCAATAATCTCTTTCAAAAGTGAATGGAATAGCCTATTGACAGTAAGGCAAAATAAATCATCATCGAATTGTGGGAGTTAATTTGTGCAATCCATACGAAATGCGCAATAAAATGTGCCCATAATCCTTAAAAGCTGTAGTTTAGCATTTGCCTGCCACTGAAGATTATTCAGATTTCGTTATGGATGACAGGAACAATGAAATGATGTGGCAAAAATAGAAAATTCCTTTTTGACCATTTGGAAAACTGGCAATGGCTAAAACGAGACAGTAATTTACTGGGAAATCTCACCGTCATGTAGGTGATGGAGACTTCATTTCAGATGCACACTCCGGGGCGGAACTGTTACTCATTGATTTGAGGGATACGCAGAATATTCCAGGAACTGAGAGTGCCAAATCGTGAACGGATGCGAGAAATGTTAAAGGTAAATGAACGAACCTGTGAGGTTTTGTGAAAAGTCAGGTGTGGAGAGTAGACCGGAGGGAATGGTTATGGGCAGAAGAGAAGTAAGTAAAAGAGTAAACATAAGCAATGAGAAGATGATGACAATTAAGGGGAGTGATAAAGATAACTCACAAGGTGTCATAAAGAGCACACAGGCCATCAGTCAAGGGCTATTGTAATTGTATAGAAACACACACACACACACACACACACACACACACACACACACATACCTTCCAATAATATCAGCCTGATAGTTTCTAGATTGTGAGACGAAGGTGTGATTGTTTGGGATAGTAGTAGTATACCTGCAGAATCCTCTCTTAGCCGCTCTTCTATCTTGGCACAGAAAACTGCGTTGCACTTCTTTTAGTCACTTATGAAGAGTATTGTATCTCAGTGTATCTTTTGTATTCCTTTTTTCATCATCTTCAATGTGTAGCATTACTTCCATCACAATTGCGAAAGACAGTGAGGAAGCAAAAGTAAATTGCTAATAAAGAGATGTTATAAAACTATCATCTTAGGTTGTGTGAAAAGAGCCATCTGTTAGCACCTTCAGCTGTCTAGTATCCTGTAGAGTCAGGAGACATAGAAGTATGCCCATCATTGCCTCACTATGGCTATTTCAGTCTTAGGGGGATGCTGGTCACCTTCCTTCCCTCTGTCGTTTCCCAACAAATAGCAACGTACAGGGGCAGAGGAAGATACCTAGCTTCTCTCCCGGGAGAGGAAGATACCTTAAGTTTCTCTCGGCAGAGGAAGATTTGCCAGCATAACAAGGTCAAAAAAGTAAAAGAGTAATGAAATACGGGAATTTTTTACCTGTCTGTACCTCCTCTGATTAATCAATATGCACCCAACACTAAATTCACAACATATCCCAAACTCAGCATGAAACCATAATTTTCACATTCGTATCATCCCCTATAGCAGTGTGTTTCTTAACCTTTCTCCGACCTCAGGCACCCCCTGCAAGTAAGGCCTCACAGTCCAGCACCGCCTGCTACATCTGGTTACTGGGGACCTTTACAGTTGCTCTTACCTGCTACCTGGGTTACTGACACAATAAACTACAAGGATAAAGTAAAGTAACATGGAGAGTACTGTCTACGGGGGGATGTGAATTGTAGGAATAAAAGCTGATATGTATATAATCTGTTGAGCACAAGATGAGATTGACTTGTGAAATTAAGTAGTAAGTTTTACTTTATTCTGGCTTACTTCGCCAATTTCTCTAATGACGAGAATTTTATAATCTTTCCCAACAGTACACAGCAGAGTCCTATCTACTCACGAATGCTGTATCATTAGTACTGTTGGCCTCTGAGAAAGTTTTCTTCTCTTACCTCCCTGACAATCATCAACTAATCCTAATAATGGACAGGTCCTTGCTGGTGCTTAACTCCTGGCTGGCACAACAGCTTTAAGCTTTAAATATGGAAGAACTGGCTTTCAAATACCAGTAGTGATTAAGAAGTTTCTGCGAACTGAATCAGAGTAGCACAGTAAGGTAAACTCAAAGTGGAGAAAGCAAACACGATTCTACATTTACATTAGGCTCAAAGAAAAGAACTGTAAATTCTATTAATTACAGTGAAATAAATTTACATTACATGAATCTCAAAAATGAATTCAAGAGGGGAATTCACTGTTGCAGGGGGACTAAGTGAATTCAAATATCAAAAGGAAATACACTCACTCCCCACTCATTCAAAAGCTTAGACTTAAACCTAGGAAAACGAATGGAAATACTGGTCAGTGGAGGGAACAGGAGCTGAAGCTACACAAGATGTTGGGGTGTCTGTCTGTTTCTAAGGCAGGTGCGTTTGCTTCCGCTGCCAAGCCCACTTACGCCTGATCCCACTGACTCAGTGGGGAGGTGTGGGGAATAGCTGTACAATCGGAGATGCCACGCTCTCAACACTGGGCAGAACAAGTACCTTTCTCCTTGAGGCAGTCCGAAGCTGACTTGATGTAACCAAGCCAAGTATGGGAGCAAGAGAAATGGCCATTGTTCACCAGAAGTGGGCGTGACCTAACTTCCAATGGTCAAGCGGAGGCAGGGCGAACGATATACGTGCATGCAATAAAATCACTCAATGGAGCACTGATGTCATGCATAAGAACAGTCACTTTTCAAGCAGCGATGAATGTTCTGAAAAACTATCCTGATGAAAGTGCATACAGGGACTGGTTAAATCTGAGTGATACACAGTGGGTTTTCCACTAAAGTTTGTGGTTTCCCATCAGTTAAAGTACAATGTCACCGAATTTGTATAAATACATTACACAATTCACGCGAAATCTCCGTGATCAAGTACTCCTTCGACAATTCATTTGATACAGTCTCCAAAAATAAAATATTAACGATGCCAATACTAATCAGAAACCAATATATGTTGCATTTTCTCCAGCACCCCCAAAATTGACTTCCAGCACCCCCTGGGTGCTAGCACCCCAGATTAAGAAACGCTGCCCTATACCTACCACAACGACCACACACTTCTTTTTTTTTATTTTTTGTTATGCGAGGAAGAAGGAACCAAAGGCCATGAGCCCGCAATAACAGTTCCCTCCAAGAGAGAAAAAAAAATAGAGAGCCAAATTCAAGATCCGATCATTTCCAGATGCTTGGACACACCATGCGTTTGAAAGACTGGAGATCATAGGCAGCAGGAAATACAGACAGTGGGAGACAGTTCCAGAGTTGGACCTGTTGGATAAATGGAAAGACTGGGAGTAACGGTTAACTCTTGCAATAGACAGTTGGACAGAAATGGGATGAGAGTTTGATGCTAGACAGGTGCTACGCGCCCATCGTAGAGGTGGAGAAGTGCATGCAGACAGTTCAGAGGAGCAGTGACCATTAAAGTAGCGATAGAAAAGAGATAAAGATGCAACAGTGCGGCAAAGAGACAGAGGTTGAAGGGAGTCAGTAAGAGGAGGAGAGTTAATGAGACGAAAAGCCTTTGACTCCACCCTATTGAGAAGAGCTGTATGTGGGGAGCCTACCCACACATGACAGTTGTACTCCACACAGGGGCAGATAAAACCCCTGTATAGAGTCAACAATTGTGCAGGGGTAAAGAAAGAATGGAGTCAGCTTAGCACACCCAATCTCTTGGAAGCAGATTTTACAAAAAATGTAATATGATCTTTCCAGGATAAGTCCTGAGTAAATGAAACCCCAAGCATGTTCAAGGAGGATGCAGGATTAAGCTGAATATTATTGAACGTTAGCAGGTATACCTGTGGAAGATTTTGTCGGGTTGATAGGTGTAAGAACTGAGTCGTAGATGCATTAAAAACAACCAGATTATTTTTACCCAAGTCAGAGATACGAGCCAAGTCAGACATTAGGTGTGCCATAGCCTCATCCCTTGTTTGTTGAAGTAACTGCTGAGATGGGTGTTGCGGGAACCAAATGGAAAGGTGACGGGTGGAGTCATCAGCTTATGAGTGGATAGGGTTGGATGTACAGCTTAGAAGGTCATTGATGAATAAGGAAGAGAGTTGGTGCTAGGACAGAGCCCTGAGGAACACCACTGTTGATAGACCTAGGAGAAGAACGATTGCTTGTCTACAACAGCGGCTATAGAATGACCAGAAAGGAAGCTATAGATGAAGGCACAGATAGAAGGGTAGAAACCGTAAGAGGGCAGTTTGGAATTTAAAGATTTATGCCAGACTCGATCGAAAACTTTTTAGATGTCAAGTGCTATGGCAAAGCTTTCGCCAAAGTCCCGAAAGGAGGATGACCAGGAGTCTGAAAGGTAGGTGAGAAGATCGCCTGTGGAGCGTCCCTGACGGAACCCGCACTGACGATCAGAAAGAAGGTTGTGATAGGAAAGATGCCTTAAAATTTTTCTATTGAGAATTGACTTGAAAACTTTTGAAATACAGGATTTTAAAGCAATTGGACGATAGTTGGAGGCTTGGGAGTGGTCACCCTTCTTTGGGACTGGCTGAATGAGAGCGAACTTCCAGCAAGAAGAAAGGTACAAGTTAACAGACAAAGGGAAAAGAGTTTGCCTAGGCAAGGTGTAAGCACAGAAGCGCAGTTCTTGAGAACAACAGGAGGGACCCCATCAGGCCCATATGCCTTGTTAGTACTGAGGCCAGTGATGGCAGAAAATACATCAGCTGAAGAAATTTTAATGTCGCCATGAGGAAGTCAGAGGGGGGAAGTGATGGAGGAACAGCACCGGAATCGCCTAAGGTGGAATTGGAGGAGAAAGTCTGTGCGAAGAGATCTGTTTTATCAGTAGAAGAAATAGCTACAAAACCATCAGAGTAGAAAAGAGGGAAGGATGATGAGGTAAAGTTGTTAGAAAGGTTTTTGGCAAGGTGCCAGAAGGAGTGGGAAGAATTCAAGTTGGAAAGTTGAGAGCATTTAGTATAGATGAAATTATTTTAGTAGCACGAAGAACAGACGTAGCACGATTCCGGGCAGAAACGTAAAGATGATGTGATTCAGGGGTGGGTTGGCTCCGGTACCTTTTGTAGGCCCTCTCCTTGTTGCGGACGGCATTAGAATAAGCGTGATTAAACCAAGACTTTCTTGCGTTAGTCAAAGGATATGAGAAAGGAATGTATGCATCCATGTCCGAGAGAATAACCTCCGTAATGCCCAAGGTACACTCATATGGCTCCCGGCCATGGAGGCAATAATCATTCCAGTGAAAATAAAAGAAGTACTGCCTGAGGCCTCCCAATCCGCGGCTTCATAGATAATTAACTATTATTTTATTTTCAGATCATCACAGCTCTTTCTTTTCTTCCCTGAAAAAGGAAACTCTCTCTTGTTCAGACCTACCATAATTCAGACCTAGACAATCACCACAGTTAAATCGCTCTTGTTATTACTACATGAAAATTTAATATTATTTCTAGACGAACTTATTATTGCTATTCCTTGTTAACTCTCTTGTGGTCGGAATATATCTATATCTAGTATTATACAAGAGCCTCAGGGCCCTTTCCAGCCTCTCAGCAGATAAATTAGAGACGTCTTGAGGGCCACGCTTCCCGGCCCAATAAGGCTGCAAAGCACTTACCGAAAGGAGTTACCCCTACCACCATCACCACGACATGTACCACCACCATCATCACCACACAGCCACAATCACCATCATAATCACACGGCCACCACCACCATTACCATACAGTTACCATAACCACCACCACCACAGCTATCACCACCTACATCATCACAGCTACCACCTTCAACTCTGCCCAGCTACCACCACCATCACAGCCACCACCATCACCACCACAGCTACCATTACCATCACAGCTACCTCCACCACAGCAATCATAACCATCACAGCTACCTCCAGCTGCCATCACCATCACAGCTACCATCACTATCACACAACCACCACCACAGTTACCACCCCTACCATAACATCTACCACCACCATCATCATCACAGCCACCACACTACCATCACAGTCATCATCACAGCTGCCACCACCACCATCACAAACATCATCACAGCTGCCACCACCACCACCCCTATTTTTGGCATAGAATTGGCTGTTCGTAGCATCACTGAAGTATTAGATATCAGAGTGTAGACGTACAACCCCCAATCTCTCTCTCTCTCTCTCTCTCTCTCTCTGCAAAGACTTATGAAAATCCATGGAGATACCCCGTTGTCTCTTCCACGTGAGAGTATTGTAACACCAATGGAGAGCATTATTAGTCACAAAAACACCACCAGAAAATATCAACCGAAATGAAATTAAATATGGGCCATCTAGGAGCCAATTCCAGTTAATGCTGCCAAGTTTCATTAAAATCCTATCATACAGCTTTGCCTGCACACACACACACACACACACACACACACACACACACACACACACATATATTGAAGGAAGTGTCAGAGGAAATCTGTAGTAAAGACACAGAGGAACACAAAAGGCTAGGGAAATATGAGAAAAACAAATCAAGGCCTTTGAAAGTAACCTTCCAGAGTGTAAACACTGTGGAGGAAATACTGAGAAATGCAAACAAACTTATGGAAAAAGAGGACTTCAAAAATGTATGGATAAAGAGATGCCTAATTCAAGAGGAACTAGGATTACTAAAGGAGAAGAGGGAGGAGGCACAAACAAAGAATGAGGGAAGATCAGAGGAGGAGAAGATCACAATTTTTTAACAAAGTAATTGGACTGCAAATTTGAAAGTGGTACACAAACAGGAGGGAATAAAAAGGAGAAAGGTAGTAGGCCCAAGTCATGACAAGTAGGTAAACAAGATGATCAAGCTGATGTACTTTAATGTAGATGGAATAGTATCTAAATTACTAGAGATGAACGATTATATAAAAGAAAAGGAACCACATATTGTTTGCCTAACTGAAACAAAATTAGCACCAAGGATATCAAATGATACACTAAACCTAGAGGAATGCAATATATGGAGAAGAGACAGGAACTTAAAAAATGGAGAAGGAATTATAATAATAACAAAGAAAAATCTGCAAGTCAAGGAAATAGAACTAGTTGTACCATCACAGGTTGATCACAGTAGATATTAGTACACTTGAAGGGAAAGTAATTATGGCAAATTTATACATGCCACCCAGATCAAACATTTGGGAAAAAGGAGGATATGAAGACCTGGCAGAGAAAACAATTCAAAGTTTAAGAGCATAACTACATAGAATGGAGGAGACCTGAAAGAATTATACTAACTGGTGATTTCAATGCAAATATAAACTGGAATACTCTAGATATAAAACGCCAGGAAAGCTGTTGGGAACTAAAGCTCCTGGACCTTGTGCAGGACATTTTCCTAACACAGCCTGTAAAAGAGACCACCAGAAAAAGAGGACTTGACATACCATCAGTACTAGATCTTATATTTACTAGGGAAGAAAATGATATTGACAATATAACGTAGCACCCTCAATTCGGCAAAAGTGACCATGCAGTATTAAGTTACAGCTTAAGGATTTCATATGGTTAATACTAATGAAAGTCACAAAAAGAGCCTTAACTACAAAAAGAGCAACTCTCATTACCTAAAGAAATACTTCTTAGAAATAGATTGGGAAAAAGAGCTTAGAGGACAAGATTTAAATGTTATATATATAAAAACCTGTGAACTTTATGAAATAGGAGTCCAGAAGTACATCCCACAGCACAAAGAGGCAGAAAAGAAAATAAAGAAATGGTTCAATACAGAATGTAAGAAATCAAAAGAAAAAAGGGATTTGTTGTGGAACAGATACAGAAGACACAATAGTGAAAAGGGCATATAACAACTATAAACAGGCAAGAAACGATTATACAAGAATAAGGAGGGAAGCCCCAAAACAGTTTGAGGAGGACATCGGGAATAAAAATAGTGATCAACCGAAGCTATTTTTGCAGCCACATCCGAAGCAAAACTAAAGTAAAAGATAAAATATAATCCATTATGGATGAGGGGATCACCTACACACAAGAGAAGGATATTTGTGAAGCACTAAATAAGAATTTCCAATCATTGTGGAACATGCATGCCCACACATACTACCAGATATACAAATATCAGAAAAAGAAATACAGGAGCTAAGTTAATTAGACAAAGGAAAAAGCAAATGGTCCTGATGAAATTTCATGTTGGGTGCTACATGAATGTGCAAAGGAGTTAAGTAAACCATCATTTTTAATTTTCAAGGAATCCTTGGGACAAGTTAAACTACCTGATATTTGGAAAAAAGCAAACATTGTTCCCTTATTCAAGAAAGGGAATAGACAAAATCCATTCAACTACCGACAAGTATCACTAACCAGTGTTGTGAGCAAGGTATTAGAAAAGCTGATAAGAAAAGTTTGGGTAAATCATCTAGAAGAACACAATGTGATAACAGAAAGACAGTTTGGTTTCAGAATGGGAAAATCATGTGTTATCAATTTGTTGAGCTACTATGACAGAGTAACAGAAACATTAAAGAACAGAGATGGATGGGTGGACAGTATCTACTGTATTTAGATTTCAAGAAAGCATTTGGCAGAGTACCGCACCAAAGACTGTTATGGAAACTGTACATTCAAGGAGGAATCCAAGGCAAACTGTATTGTTGGATGCAAGATTTTCTCAAGAAAAGGGAAATGAGAACAGTACTAAGGGGAAATTACTCATCATGGAGAGAAATGACTAGCGGAGTTCCACAGGGCTCAGTGCTGGCACCAATCATGTTTTTAGTGTATATAAATGATATAGACAGTACCACTGGAAATGAAAGCTATCTAATTATGTTTGCTGATGATGCAAAAATACAAAGGAGAATTACTAACACAGACTCACGTAAAGAGCTACAAGAAGAATTAAATAAACTTCATGAGTGGAGCAATACATGGTAAATGGAATTCAATGTGGACAAGTGTCATATAATCAAGTTTGGTAAAAGTGGAAAAAGACCTGATTGGGATTATAAGTTAGGAAGCAAAGCCTTACACACATCAGAAAAAGAGAAAGACCTAGGTGTGATTATCAACAACAGACTATCTCCAGCTGACCACATCAGTGAAGAGGTACGGAACATGTATACACTGCTTGCAAATATGAGAATAGCATTCACATACATAAATGAAGACATGCTAAGAAAGATAATAACATCATTCATCAGACCAACCCTGGAGTATGCGTCAGTAGTCTGGAGTCTTCATCTAAAAAAACACATGGATAAGATTGAAAAAGTTCAAAGGGCAGCTACAAGATGGGTACCAAGCTTAAGGGATGTGAGCTATGAAGAAATACTAATAAAACTGAATCTACCTACATTACAGGAGAGAAGGAAAGGAGGAGACATGATTACGCTATAGAAATGCATATCAGGGAAGGAGAAAGTAGATATAAATGATGACATAACCTATGGGGATGCATCAGCAAGAGAACACTGCAAGAAACTGCATAAAAAGAGAGGCGATAAAGACGTAAGGACATTTAGTTTCCCAAATAGGGCAATTGATCAAGGACTGACCAAACGATGACGACCAAGGACCGGACAAAGGACATGGTAATTGGAGCCTGGAATGTAAGGGGAGCGAATGATGAGGTGAAAGAGAGAGAGACTGTCCAGGTGCTTGAGGGTGCGAAAGTGGATGTATGTGGAATAACTGAAACAAAATGGAGAGGAGAAAGTGTGAGAGAATGGGAGTATGGATGGGGTATTTGTGCAGGAGTAGGTGAGAATGAGAGGGCAAAGGAAGGAGTATGTATAGTTGTGAGTAAAAGATGGAAGAGGAGCATAAGACAGTATGGATCATTTGGGTCAAGGATTGTGTGGGTAAAGTTGAAAGTTGGAATAGAAATGTGGGCGATTGTGTGTGTGTATGCGCCAACGCAAGATCGTGTTAGAAGAGTGAAAGAAGAGTTCTGGACAAATGTAGAAGTGTGCATGGAAAAGTTTGGAAGGAATGAGGGAGTGTTTTTGATTGGTGATATGAATGGTAAAGTTGGGAATGTGAAGGTGGATGGAATAGTTGGTGAGTGGGGTGTGCCTGCTGAGATAGATGAGAATGGGAGTGCGTTAGTGGACATTTGTGCTGGGAGGGGGTTGGTGATAGCCAATACCCTCTTCAGGCATAAAATGATCCACAGGTATACATGGCGAGTGATGAAACGGGTGGGTGGTGAACTGAATGAAAGGAAGGCAATGATTGATTATGTGTGTGTGGATGAAAGGATGCGAAGATGTGTAATGGATGCAAGAGTTTATAGAGGTTGGGGGAGTGGACTTTCTGACCCCTACTTGGTGGTGGCCAGAATTAAAATTCCAGTAAGATGGAGGAATAGAAGAAGGGAAAGACGAGAGGAATGAGTAGTTGTAAGGAGAGTGGAAAGGTTACAAGAGGATGATAGAAAGGCAGAGTATAAGAGAGAAGTGGAGGAACGATTGGGCAAATAAGAATTGGAGCAGATGGGAGACGTGGAAGGTGTGTGTAGGATATTTACAGAAGAAATATGTGCAGCATGTGATGTGGTGTGTGGAATGAAGAGAAGACGGAGGGGGGTGCAAGGAACAGCGTGGTGGACTGAAGAGGTGAAACAGGCTGTGGCACAAAAGAAGAAAGCATACAATGAATGGATGAGAAATAGGGGCGTGGAAGAAGTTGAGAGGCGGAAGAGAGAGTTATATGTAGAAAGAAGGAGAGAGGTGAAAAGATTAGTAAGAGAGAGTAAGAAGAGAGTGGATGAGGAATTTGGAAGGAATTTGAGTGTAAAGTGGAGGGACTGTAAGAAGATGTTCTGGAGAGAGGTGAAAAGAGTAAGACAGGGTGGAAGTGAAGTTATTCATTAATTTTTATGCTCTTTTTCACAATAATGTTTTATTTACGTGATAAATTATGAAATTGAAATTAAGTTTGTAGGGTAAATGATTTAGTGTTATGTAATGTAGGAAAAGTCTGGCATGTTTTGATGTCTCCTAGATGGTAACTGTTCTTGCTTGGGGCTGATATGCAAGACCAGCACAACCTAGAATGTTGGAGAAGTAGATAATTCTAGTACAATGCAAGCTTATATAATGATGGATAAGAGACCAGGACAAGTTTAGTTGGATTTCAGTTCAGTCTGAGTGAAGTTCAGTCAGTTTTGGTTCAGTATGAGTGTAATGCAGTGTCAGTGCAGTGAAGATTGTATGTTTTTGGTACTTGTGAAAACAGTGGCAAACAGTGACGTGTTACTGAAGTTTGTGCATCATCAGAACTTGTATGTTGTCAAGCATTAAGTGTAATTACAATTAGTAAAGTGTGTATAGCTCTAGTACTTGTGAGAATAGTGAAGTGAAGTTGGAAAGCGTTAAGTGTAACCATTTGGAAGATAAAAACAGTGAACTTTAAGAAGCCAGTGTTTATTTACAACGCCTCAGTGGATCTTGTGTACTGTGCACCTGCAGGCTGACCATAGGAAGAACAGCTCACTGGGCAACGTCCTTCCTGTACTGAACTACTGGTGTTGGAGCCTGTGGCCGTGTGGGACGAGGACGTAACAATACTATAAGTCTGATGTAGCATATTTCACATCAACAAAATATTTCATGCCCCAGCCTTGATTCGTTTTTGCGTTATTTCCATATTATACATGTGACTTACAGGTAATAACACTCGAATGCAAGCACTAAACGCCTAAATTTGATGGAGTCCTGCGTGAAACGATTTTGTACCAACAACGATGAATGACGGAAAATATCCGGTATTCCTAATCCTGCTTCATGCACAATATCGTTTGCTAAATGCCTCTTGTTTGTTTTCTAAGTAAGCATAGATACATATAAATAAAGGGAGATGAACTTCTATCCTATATTCCAAACAAAATTTTTAATATTACTGTAAATAATCCCACATGATTTTATGCAACCCTGGATGAACTGACCAAACATGATTGGATAGTATAGCCTCCGCAACCACTTTAGTAATGTGGCAATTTCACGAGAAGGATCGCCTGAAAATAGTCATATTCTAATAGGAAAAGCTGGTCATCTCACTGAAGAGATTAATATACTTCAGAGGTCAGTTAATGTACTGGTCACCAATTTATTATATTAGTGTAATCCCTACTATAGCCACTTGCAAATTAGTAGTACGTAAACAGTAATCTAAGTGTGTTCTAAGCAGTATGTATGTTGAAGGACTACTTGACCTTTTTCCCTTACCTCAGGTCTAGACACAGTTCGAATCCTGCTTACACATCGTCCATTATGGCAGAGAGAGAGAGGCGTGCCAGCCTTTGTCCGGCAGATACAGGACTGGCGTAGTGGGGGGCAAGACCTGTCCAGTTCTTGTGTAAATATACATCTGCAATGTAACACCGGACTTTGGATTTACCTGCATTCCACAAGTGGGGAAGTAACAAGTGGTGGGAAGCATGTGGGATAAAAATAATTTCACGTCTCCTGCGGAGAATCACTATGCCATTGCCCCCTTGCCCATACCTTACATCTCATGACGACAGTCTGTTCCTGCTCTCAACCTCCAGCCTACTGGACCACCCTTTGTTCACTGGACTTAAGGCAGTGTCTCCTACATATTTTTTGGTTGCGGTTCTGTTGCAGTGAGACCTTCAACCCACACCAATCTCCACCTGCTAATACACCGTTGCAACAGTAAGTCCTTCCCCATCAACCTATTACCCGCCTCTACCACCAGTCTCTTCGGGGTCGTGAATCCAGTCTTGCATAACCAACCATCACATTACCACACACTACCAAGGTTTGGTGACTTATCCCCATCACATCCCCAACCCCCTCCACCACAGTTAGCCACCCACACCACACGGCCTGTGATTCACCACCACCATGCTGTCCTGTGGAGGGAACGTGGCCAATCACGGTGCTCTACGTCACAGTTTTCCTCTCCTATCAGCTTCCTTGCCTTGCATGGTGTCTCAGTGCCTCTTGGCTACGTCACAGTCTACTCTGCCCAATCAATGCCTTCCATGGGAGGAATTTGCCACCACACACTACGCTTGTCTGCCTTGGAGAGAACACTTGTTTTCTACCCACGGTACACTGAATATTGTTCTCTTATGTGAATACCTATATACCTAACTATCTAACCATCTAGCCATTCCATTCTTTTCTGTAGAGATGTGTTTTCTCTACAGACTGTGACAGTATTATTCATTTTATTTTGTTCATTATATTACGTTCTTCATTTGTATTTTTCATTTACTCACTCCCAATTCATTCCATTTTCTCCATGTTACCATCATTAACAAAGTTTCGCTGTACATAACTCATTTACTCCCATTCACATTGATTGTATATAAATAATGTAAATATGCTTGGTTTGATGATGGTCAGAAAGGAATGCAATGCAAGGAATTGTGACATTTGCAGAACTAAAAAGTGCCACGACGCTGGTAAAGGATGGGAAAGTATATGTAGAGATGATTATGTGAAATGGAGAGAACGGAAATATTGGAGTGGTGGAGAACTGTACCAGAAGTGCAAATAAATTTTATGATTCTATCCTTTTTCAAAAGGAAAGGTGAGAGACGTGAGTGCAGAAATTATCGTAACATAATTCTAATGAGTACTGTAGGGAAGGTATATGGAAGAATTATAAACAGGAAAGTAAAAATGTTTCGTGAGTGAGGAACAGGGTGGGAGAAGTAGAGAAGAAGAAAAAATGTGGTTTAAATATCGGAAATCAGACAGACAGGTGAAGTCAGTGAATGTACAGCGAGGTTCGATGGTGAGAAATTGGAAAATGTGAGTACGTTTAAGTACTTGGGTAGTGTGATGAGTAAGGATGGAAGTTTGGAGGGTGAAGTGCTTGAAAGGGTACAGCAGGGAAGAAAGGTTGCTGGTTCTTTGAAAGCAGTGATAAGAAACAGGGAAGTGAGCATGGAAGTGAAAAAGTTACTACATGACAGTATTGTGATACCAACTCTAACGTACGGAAGTGAAGCTTGGACGTTGTTGGAAGGACACAAGTCAAGAGTGAGAGCAGTGGAAATGAGTTATTTAAGAGGAGCCTGTGGAGTCACATGGAGAGACAGGCTGACGAATGAGGATATAAAGGAGCGTTGTGGTGTTGATGTGGATGTGATAGGAAGCGTTATGAGGAACACACTGAGGTGGTTTGGCCTTGTGGAGAGGATGGAGGGTGAAAGACTGACGAAGAGAGTGTATGTGAGTGAGGTGGAGGGGGAAAGAGGGAGGGGGAGGCCGAGGATGAGATGGAGGGATGGGGTGGAGAGGTATATGAGAGAGGGGGGTGTGAGTTGGGAGCAGGGCAGTGAAATGGCGGGGGACAGGGCGACTTGGAGGCGATTTGTTTGTGGCCACCCCAAACGGGATTGAGGCGTCTGGCAATAGATAGATAGATAGATAGACAGGCAGCGGAGAAGTCTTTTGAAAATGATCATAATTCATATTTGGCGATTATGGATCAGGGAAAAACATACGAGAAGTTATACACTGAGGACTTATTTAAAGTTTTGCATAAAAATGCTTCCTTTGGATAGAAAGGTACTGAGTATTACTATGAGGTTTTATTGCTGTAGCGATGAGTGTGCAAGGATAGGTAGGCATTTAAAAGAGTAGTTCAAGATCAGTGCTGAAGTGAAACTAGGATATGTGATGCCACTATGGCTATTCAATAAATGAATGGATGAGGTTATGAGAGAAGGAACAACTCGAGCTGAGGAAAGGGGAATGGCGTTGATTAGACAGTAAATGATGAAACATTATCTTATCCTAAATGTATGCAACTGATGCCTTGTTCCTTGCAAACAATGGAGAACAGCTTTGTGGATTTTGGCAATTGTTTAGATATCTGCGAGCGTCGGGTTTCAAAAGTAATTCTTGATGATTCACTAATCACAATGGCGAAGTTGCAGTGCGATCTGATGGCTCATAGAGAGAGATGCGAATTAGTGTGGGCAGTTAAATACTTGGGTACAATGATAGAGACGAGAGGTATATACGCCAAGGAAATGGAAAATAGAGCAGCACATGAAAGGCCTTCATAGCAATGGCTGATGCTATGAAGGCCTTGAGTGTGGCGTCTGGGAGGGGATTACACGAATAGGTTTTAGTTCCTGCATTAACATACCTGGTGTGAGACTTTCAAGAGTCGGAGCAGTGGAAATGTGTATCACATGGAATGTGTGTGGAGTGCAAAGATGTGTAAGTTAAGGAGTACTGAAACTCTTAAAAGATGCTGAGCAGATTCGAAGAATGTGCTGAGATGATCTAATCATGTGGAAAGAATAAGTATGAGTACACTGGTGAAAATGAATTGTACATCTGAGCGAGTTTGACGTTAGTAGGAAGCGTGGTAGACCATAAAGAGTGGGATAGATATGGTAGCAGTGTATGGAAAAACGAGGTATGAAGAATTATACGGCTAGGAAAATGAAGTGGGTTGAGCTGGCTGGAAGAATTTGAAAGGAGTGAATGACTAGGTTTTGGCTCTCCTGTGTTTTCCCGGTGAAATGATAGTCTCCGGTTTTATTCTAGCTGATATGTGATATGAAGGGTTTAAGTGTGGATGTTTATGCCTGTGAGGTAGCACCAGAGTTCTGGGGGCCTGAATGTTGAGTGAACCAGAGTGTGGCCTATTTAAATGGGAAGACTTTCAGTTGATTATCTGGCTATCAGAATTATTCTTGCTCTCAGGATCTCCCTTCACCTCGTCCTTATATGGGAAAGGCTTGGATGATGATGATGATGAAGAAGAACTGATTCTCGGCATATTTTATTGTCCGTTTCCTAAGGGTACGCCCACACCGAAGGCGACGAGCGGGGAGACTTGAGCGGAGAGGGATGAGGCGAGACGATAAAACTCTCAAAATCCTATGTGGGTGGCTACACTGAATGAGCGAGGATGTTTGTCGTCCTGGTCACCCTCCACGCTCGTCGCTACACGATGCAGCATGGACTATAACGTCGCGCACTGTGTGGGATCCAAACGATCCACTCCATAAAAATACTGGAGTGTTGAAGAAACACTGGTATCTGTAAACAACTGCATACAGATGGTAAGTTTTCATTGACCATTATTTTTTCATACGATTGCTTAAGTAACGTTTGTTCAACTGTTGTTATAAATCCTATCAAGGACCATTAATTGCTAGAATTATACTAGTATTTAGTGCTCTATTCGCTTTGTTACATAGTAGGCTTAAAACTAATAAATACGTAAGTATGAACACTACATGTATGTGTATATGTATTTATGTAAAGAAGAGCGAAAATTTTATCAGTACATTTATCTGTGAAATATAATTCAACAGATAGTGAATTGTCCAGCGGATGTTTCATTATAGGCAATCAGTAGAAAATGGTATCGTATAATAGTACACATGAAAATAATGAAAAATTAATCACCTTTTTTTTTTTTTTTATGCGAGGAAGAAGGAACCAAAGGCCATGGGCCGCAGTAACAGTTCCCTCCAAGAGAAAAACAAAATACAATAGAGAGCCAAATTCAAGATCCGATCATTTTGAGATGCCTGGACACACTGCGTTTGAAAGACTGGAGATCATAGGCAGCAGGAAATACATACAGAGGGAGACAGTTCCAGAGCTGACCTGTTGCATAAATGAAAGACTGGGAGTAACGGTTAACTCTTGCATTAGAGAGTTGGACAGAAAAGGGATGAGAGTTTGCTGCCAGACGGGTGCTACGCACCCGTCGTAGAGGTGGAGGAATGCAAGCAGACAGTTCAGAGGAGCAGTGACCATTAAAGTAGCGATATAAATGAGACAAAGATGCAACAGTACGACGAAGAGACAGAGGTTGAAGGGAGTCGGTAAGAGGAGGAGAGTTAATGAGACGAAAAGCCTTTGACTCCACCCTACTGAGAAGAGCTGTATGTGGGGAGCCTCCCCACACATGAGAGTTGTACTCCACACAGGGGCAGATAAAACCCCTGTATAGAGTCAACAATTGTGCAGGGGTAAAGAAGGAGCGGAGTCGGCTTAGCACACCCAATCTCTTGGAAGCAGATTTTACAAGAGATGTAATATGATCTTTCCAAGATAAGTCCCGAGTAAATGAAACCCCAAGCATGTTCAAGGATGATGCAGGATTAAGCTGAATATTATTAAACATTAGTGGGTATACCTGTGGAAGATTTTGTCGGGTTGATAGGTGTAGGAACTGAGTCTTAGATGCATTAAAAACAACCATATTATTTTTACACCAGTCAGAGATACGAGCCAAGTCAGACATTAGGTGTGCCATAGCCTCATCCCTTGTTTGTTGAAGTAACTGTTGAGATGGGCATTGCGGGAACCGAATGGAAAGGTGAAGGGAGGAGTCATCAGCGTATGAGTGGATAGGGTTAGATGTACAACTCAGAAGATCATTGATGAATAAAAGGAAGAGAGTTGGTGATAGGACAGAGCCCTGAGGAACACCACTGTTGATAGATCTAGGAGAAGAACGATGGCCGTCTACAACAGCGGCTATAGAACGACCAGAAAGGAAGCTAGCGATGAAGGCACAGATAGAAGGATAGAAACCGTAGGAGGGCAGTTTGGAAATTAAAGATTTATGCCAGACTCGATCGAAAGCCTTTGAGATGTCAAGTGCAATGGCAAAGCTTTCGCCAAAGTCCCGAAAGGAGGATGACCAGGAGTCTGAAAGGTAGGTGAGAAGATCGCCAGTGGAGCGTCCCTGACGGAATCCGTACTGACGATCGGAAAGAAGGTTGTGATAGGAAAGATGCCTTAAAATTTTTCTATTGAGAATTGACTCGAAAACTTTTGAAATACAGGACGTTAAAGCAATTGGACGATAGTTGGAGGGTTGGGAGTGGTCACCCCTTCTTTGGGACTGGCTGAATGAGAGCAAACTTCCAGCAAGAAGGAAAGATACAAGTTGACAGACAAAGGCGAAAGAGTTTGCCTAGGCAGGGTGTAAGCACAGAAGCACAGTTCTTGAGAACAACAGGAGGGACCCCATCAGGCCCATATGCCTTGTTAGTACTGAGGCCAGTGATGGCAGAAAATACATCAACTGAAGAAATTTTAATGTCAGCCATGAGGAAGTCAGAGGGGGGAAGTGATGGAGGAACAGCACCGGAATCGTCTAAGGTGGAATTGGAGGAGAAAGTCTGTGCGAAGAGATCTGCTTTATTAGTAGAAGAAATAGCTACAGAACCATCAGAGTAGAAAAGAGGAGGGAAGGATGATGAGGTAAAGTTGTTAGAAAGATTTTTGGCAAGGTGCCAGAAGGAGCGGGAAGAATTCGAGTTGGAGAGTTGAGAGCATTTAGTATGGATGAAATTATTTTTAGTAGAGCGAAGAACAGACTTAGCACGATTCCGGGCAGAAACATAAAGATAATGTGATTCAGGGGTGGGTTGGCTCCGGTACCTTTTGTAGGCCCTCTCCTTGTTGCGGACAGCATTAGAACAAGCGTGATTAAACCAAGGCTTTCTTGCGTTAGTCAAAGGATATGAGAAAGGAATGTATGCTTCCATGCCCGAGAGAATAACCTCCGTAATGCGCAAGGCACATTCAGATGGCTCACGGCCATGGAAGCAATAATCATTCCAGGGAAAATCAAAGAAGTACTGCCTGAGGGCCTCCCAGTCCGCGGCTCCAAAATGCCACAGACGACGTTTCCCTGGAGGGTCCATAGGCCGTACTGGAGTGATAGGACAGGTTAAGGTAATAAGGTTGTGATCGGAGGAGCCCAACGGAGAGAAAAGATTAACAGAGTAAGCAGAAGGATTAGTTGTGAGGAAGAGGTCAAGTATGTTGGAGCTCTCTCCAAGGCGGTCAGGGATATGGGTAGGGTGCTGTACAAGCTGCTCTAGGTCATTAAGGACAGAAAAGATGTAGGCTTGTTCACCAGGTGGATCCGTGAAAGGAGAGGAGAGCCAAAGGTGGTGGTGAACATTGAGAAAGGAGAAATGGATAGAATGTGTTCCATCGTAGAAGTAAGATAGTCGAAGAATTTTTGATAGTCAGTAGAATTGGGGATAAGTAAACAACACAGATATATTTAGTCAGAGAATGACAGGAAAGCTGAAGCCAGAGTGTAGAGAATTCAGAAGAATCGAGTTCAGGAACACGAGAGCAAGATAAGTCGTTGCGTATATATACACAACAGCCACCTTTGGCTTTGAAATGAGTATAGAGAAAGTAGGAGGATACAGAAAAGGGTTTGCTGTCAGTTGCCTCAGACAGCTGAGTCTCAGTTAGAAAAAGAAGGTGAGGTTTAGAGGAGGAGAGGTGGTGCTCAACAGAGCGAAAGTTAGAGGATAGGCCGCGAATGTTGCAGAAATGAAGAAGAAGAGAGTCAGACAGTGGTTCCAGACACCTCGAGTCATCACCGGGAGAGGGGCGGTTGGTGGGGGCATTTATGGTCCCCCCCCCCCTGGGGACTCCGAGGCTTGGTAAAGAGACGCCATTTTGAGTTAAATTTTGAATAGGAAGTGTAGTGTGTACTGTGCATGTAGTTTGGTGCAGATAGTTAGAGAAATTTGTACTGGAGAGCATGCTGGCCTACTCTCTGTGTAACTGAGTCACTGAAAAAGTTCAGCAAAGGGGGATGGTCAGGAACTAGTCCTGAGGGCTGATGAAACGGGAGCTCCAGCACTCCCTGTCATCAGCTTTCCATCCACCTCGGGAGTACTGCCCTGCTCGACTGGTGCTACAGTCTACTCCTACCTGATAATTAATCTTTAAGGTATCGTGAAATAAAAACATTCATATCAGTTAGACATTGCAACGTTATTCATTCATCCATCATCTAATCCAATGTTGCCCCATGAGGAGTTTAGGAGCCCGGGGCTAGGCAAGTTGGTCCTGACATTTAAAATGAGAGTGGACAGCTTGGACAATGACATGTCTACACCAATGAACAGCTTCTAACTATCTGTCGCCCTCGAGATTGCCGCTTCCTATTTGGACAGGTATGGTAATGACGCTCATCTCGCCGCTCATCGCCCGACGCTACCTCCTCGCTCACCGAGTTCGGTGTAGCCATACACTAAGACCCAGGAGTCCTCCTAGTTACCACGCATTTTCAACGGTCATCCACATATTGTGGTAATACCTTCAGTCAATAATGAATTTGTTCTAGTGTTGCTTTATTTAAAACTGTTGTGATGATATTAGTATGGTGTTTTCGTGATGTGGTGATGGGTCTTGTGGATGATTTGCAGTATCAGTTCAAGCGAAACTCAAGAAATGAAACTGTCACCTGCCTCAGCCTACTGTAAGATCGAACTCGACCCTTTTCCAACAGCAGACTAATGATTTACCTACAAGGCCATGCGCATATAAATACAGTATATACCCGTACAATATACATACATACATACATACATGAGAGAGAGAGAGAGAGAGAGAGAGAGCGCTGTATTTTTTCAGAAGATATATTCATTAAAATGCATTGATCAGAGCATGCCGGGATATGCGACAGAATCTCCCTGTTATATTTATTTTCTCAGTTACGGTCCATTAATAAAATTCATGCGTAATATTTCATGTCATGTAGCTGCGCACTTTGTTCCACTCAGTGTTGACGTGGTAGACAATTTCACTTCGAAATATTTAGCTCACCGTAGTTTAGTCATTTTAACACAGTGAATCCAATAACGTATTATTACACCAGCGCTCGTGAAGTGAGTCAGGTAATAATTTATCGGATGAGCGTGCTGCGTGTGTTTGTGTGCCGTGTGTTTGTGTGTGATGTGTTTTTATGTGGTGTGCTGTTTGTTTGCGATGTGTGTGTGTGTGTGTGTGTGTGTGTGTGTGTGTGTGTGTGTGTGTCTGTGCAATTAAATCACTTAATAACACGTGATTCATAGATATGCTGATATCCACAAGGAAAAGGAAACACTATAAATCCCTAGCGCTATCGTGTATTCACGTCTTGAAAGGTGAAGCGGACCTCATAAAAAATCTTACATCTGTCTTTCCTTCCTCTCCATACATGTACGCTCTCATCAGAATTCACAGGCATAACAATCCTGCTAGACCCATAATTAGCTCAGCAGGTTCAGCTTCCTACAAGCTATCCAAATGGTTAGTATCATTACTAAGTCCACTTGTTGGTACCATCTCTGACTCATATATAAAGAATAACGTCGATCTTGTAGACAAACTTAATGGGTAAAATGTAAATTGTGATTTTGAGGTTGTAAGCTTTGATGTAACATCATTATTCACCAAGTTCCTGTTGATGATCTGCTAGAACATCTCAAAGATTCATTAAATAACCTTTCTTTGCCTATCCCAGACACAACATTTATTGAGTTGATAACGCTCTATATCAAAGACTGTAAATCTGAACTGACTGGAGAACATTACTGTCAGAAATTTGGAATAACAATGGGAAACCCCCTCTCACCCGTTGTAATCTTTCTATGGAATTTTTGGGGAAAAGATTACTTAGTAACATTCTGCCTAAGGATGCAGTGTGATTTGGATAAGTAGATGATATTTAATGTCTCTGGCCATATACTGAAAGCGTGGATGCTTTCCCTCCTCAGCTGGACACTTTAGCATCTTCCATAAAGTTAACTGTGGAACATGAAAATGAAGAAAAACTGTCAATTTTAGACTGCATTGTTCATAGAGCAAGGAATGGATTTAGGCTCAGTATCTACAGAAAGACCACTAATGTTTGTTCGTATATTCATTTTTATTTTTCCAATAAGGATAAAGCCATACTGTCAGTTTTTTCTTCTATGTTTCAATGTGCTCCTCGAATCTGTAGCCCGGAAGTTATGGATGAGGAACTTGGAAATATCTACGATATTGCAGCCAGATTAAAGTAACCCAAAACCTTCATAGATAAAGCTTTCAACCAAGCAAAGAAAATCTTCTGTAGAACCATCGCATCGCCATCTCATGACAAAATTAATCTCCAAATTTTTCCATACAGTGAGAAATTTTCCAAAGTTCCTCAACTGATGAAAAGGTGGAATGTAAATATAGTGTTCAATAATTTTTGTACAGTGAAGAAGAGGTTGATTAAGAATTCACTTGATAATTTAAGTGGCTGCATTTAAAATTTACCATATAAAGAGTGCAGCAATATTTACAGTATGTAGGCCAGACAGGAAAAGGACTTAATGCCAGAATCAAACAACATAAGTATAGTGTTAGGACAGGACGGACATCCAATGCCTTATTTGTACATATGAGAGATGAGAATCACTGTATAGATTGGGATATTGCTTCTTCAGTTTTGTCTTGCAACTATGTTGATAACAGGAACATCACTGACTCCAGAGTCTGATAATATGAAGCTGAGGAATGTATTGTACAAGTTAGATAAGTTCATCACAAAGAAAAGATGTAGCCTAGTGAAGATCACTTAGTTTGCTCACGTTTGCATTATTTTTCTCCCCTTATTATATAAGCACACACCTGTACCTGATGGGATTTGTATAAGGGTATGTATGCATATGCAATTCTGTTTGAAAAGAATGGGTTACACTGTAAGTATATTTGATACTATATTTTTGTGTCTATGTAAATTGGCGCTCATTTATGTATGCATACGTTTGTATGTGCTTATGTAGTTACGTATGTAGCTGGGTTCATATACATATACAGTATACGACTGGGTAAGTATTTATGTGTTTTCTTTAACATGAATCAGTGTTCATGTACCTATAATTCACATGTTTATGTTTAATGACATTTATATGTGCAGTTGAACATTAAGAATGATTCTGTAATTGATTAATTCGCAAAATTGTGTGTGTGTGTGTGTGTGTGTGTGTGTGTGTGTGTGTGTGAGAGAGAGAGAGAGAGAGAGAGAGAGAGAGAGAGAGAGATCTGGGCAGGTCAGTAGGCCCATGCTTGATCCTTTAAGAACTTGATACGACACTCCTCAGTTATGCTTACCGTACGGTATATGATTCACTGTTATCCATTAGTGTATATATAAAGAATAATGTGAATGTACAGTGATGCTGGACGAAGAGGAAATGGAAAATGTGAGTGCACTGGGTAGTGTGATGAGTAACGATGGAAGCTTAGAGGGTGAAGTGCTGGAAAGGAAGAAAGGTTGCTGGTTCCTTGAAAGCAGTGATGAGAAACAGGGAGGTGAGCATGGAAGTGAAAAAGTTACTACATGACAGTATTGTGATATCATCTCTAACGTATGGAAGTGAAGCTTGGACCTTGTTGGAGGGACACAAGTCAAGAGTGAGAGCTGTGAATATGAGTTATTTAAGAGGAGCATGTGGAGTCACATGGAGAGACAGACTGACAAATAAGGAAGTGAAGGATCATTGTGGTGTGGTTGTGGATGTGATAGGAAACGTTAGGAGAAACACATTGAGGTGGTTTGGACATGTGGAGAGAATGGAGAGCGGGAGACTAACGAGGAGAGTGTATGTGAGTGAGGTGGATGGGGGGAGAGGGGGGTGGCCAAGGATGAGATGGAGGGATGGAGTGTAGAGGTACAGGATATGAGAGAGGGGGGTGTGAGCTAGTAGCAGGGCAGTGAAATTGAGGGGGATAGGGCGACATGGAGGAGATTTGTTTGAGACCACCCCTTACAGGATTAAGGCGTCTGGCAATAGATAAATAGATAGATAGTTTTATGTATGTAATATTAATTTTAATGCTGTACTTATGTAACTAGAAATAAGAATGTAAGTTTATAACACTAGTATTTGTCAAAGACATAGTAAGCTCCCTTTGACACTTTCCCCTCCCTCTTTCTGTGTTAAAATGAGAGGTGGGCTCTGACTCCTTCACTTTGCTCTCCCCTGAAGATCTGAATACACGACAGTGCTCGTGATAAATCGTGTTACCTTTTCCTTGTGGAGATGTGTGTGCGTACACACACACACACACACACACACACACACACACACACACACACACACACACACACACAAGTGCTGCCTCGCAACAATCTACGGGACTGAGTAATAGCCTTTCTATCACATAATGTTGCAAATACATTTATCATTGTTTCCATTACTTTTACTGAGCCCACCATTATCAGTTCTAACGAAAAAGACGAAAAAAAAAAAAAAGGCATAATCTCGCGTGTGGCTGTTCCCGACAATTTTGTGACGGCCCGTCGCGCGCGACTGCCGCTTTTACGGGCATTCTTCTGACAAGCCAAGACTTACCAGGATCTAATACAAAAAGTATTCCGTCGATATCTTTACCAATCTACTGAAGATGACAAACACACAGATATACACATACACAGGTTGAATTTATTATTTAGATGCACCCACAAACCACAGCATAACAGTGTAGAAAAGATATAACTGGAAGATTAAGATGAAGAAGAGGAAAGAAGAGAAAAGAAGAAGGAGAAAGGAGAAGAGGAAAGAAGAAGAAGAAGAAAGAGAGAAAGAAGAAGAAGAATAAAAGAGAGAAAGAAGAAGAAGAGAGAGAGAATGAAAAAGAAGAGAGAAAGAAGAAGAAAAAGAAAAAGAAGAAGAAAGAGAGAGAGAAGAAGAAGAGAGAGGAAGAAGAAAATAGCCAGATAGAGAAAGAAAAAAAAGAAGAGAGAAAGAAGAAGAAGAGAAAGAGGAAGAAGAAAGAGGAAGAAGAAAGAAAGAAGATACAAACAGAAAGAGAGAAAGAAATGCAAGAGAGAAAGAGGAAGAAAGGAAAAAAGAAGACGAAAGAGAAAGAAGAAAGAAAGAAGAAGAAAGAGATAGAGAAATTTGCGAAAAATACCTTTGATAACTAATGATTACCGTTATGAGATTTAGGCTATGTGGTACAAACTCATAAGGCCTGTACACCAGTAAACACGTCCCCGAGGGGTTCGAGGTCCATTTTACACTGGGGTCTGGGCTCGATTGATTTCACAGCATGTGTGTTTGGGGTGCTGGCGAAGAGCAAGGTATATGTGGGTTGAATATTACTATTGCCGGATTACCCTCGACTTAAGGCTTATCACGCTATCCATCACGCTCCGTTCCATCAGCGATTGTTACTGTTCCGTCAAAATTTCTACCACGTAATTCACTGGAACGGTTCACACTATATGGCCCACTACCTTCAAGTATCCTGCACTTATCGGCCCCATTGCATAACGGTTTCATGGGAAGAATATTTTGAAGGGACGGACAGGGGCTGGTCTTCTCAGGCTAACAGCCAGTCGTTATTTTGGTGATATAACCTCCCACAAACTTGTGTTCTTCCCGATCAGATCTGTTCCTGTTTTCTATAACATATTAGCATGCTGAATTTTAATATCAACACTCCAACAATATCGAAACATTTCAGTTACTCGTGTTATAGCTTCTTTTACAGTATTTAGTATTCATCCCCAGCGTTTCTTTCCTCTGATACTTATTTATGAATTTCTACATCTTTTTACGATTGCTTGCAATTTCTTCATCTAAGAATACAGTAATGAATGCAGGTTGTTGGACGCTCAACTGGTTAGTGCTTACGATGCGTAACCTTTCCGGATGTGGGAACAGGGGACAATTTGGCCAAACCGGTGACAATCGGTGACGGAACGGAGACGTGACATACGAGTATGGGACGATTCACACGACCCTCTTTGGTTCTGACAGGCAGTCCGGCTGCTAGATGCCGTCGAGGTTTCCTACATGCATTCTAATGTAACTGTTCACATGACCGGTTAAGCTGACGGCGGCAGCCGTCAGTCAGCCGACAGACACGTCATGGATATCTTCTCGAGAAATCCTGGCAGGCTGGCTGGCGACTTAACGCCGGCCTGATGGTTTGGTGATGGCTCATGTGAACGAGGACACGTAGCGTACCCGTCCATTCCACGACTCGCTACCGCCTTGTCCATGTAGATAACTCATACAGTTCATTGTCTGGCATCATGGGCGAAAGGCTGATTGAACTTGTGTGTTCTTATGAAGAGTTATTGTATATGACTAACAAGAAGTACAGTGATATTCTGCATAAATATAAGATACCGGTATGGAAAGTGATTGGCGAGGAAGTAAACAAACCACATGAGTGTGTCATTAGTTTATTATACATAAAATTATAACTCATAATCTTTGCAGGTAAAATTCACTGTTTTTTCTAGCCTTAATAAAGGATGTGCTGTATCGCTCATCCTTAATACAGGACATGCTATATCACTCCCAAGGTAGTGCTTCAGCAGGACAACTGAAAAATTTTACCTCATTATCCGCCAGTTCTTTATACAGGGTCCAGAATTCTCCCTCGAACTTTCTCATTTTCAGTGACTGGTGTACCCATAACCTTTTCCTCTTTCCACGAACTTTTTCTTCCCCCTCATCTAATAGTAGAGCAATTGCCGCCAAAATCCTTAGAGACCGACCAGTCATGATCCTCACGCAACAATGAGCACACACTGAATGGCGATGTTGTGCAGACCGGGAATGCGTCATGTGAATACACAACAGTCTGACGGCGTCAAGCCGCCGAACTGCCTGTCGGAACCAAAACTAGTCGTGTGAATCGGCCTTATATTGAGAACCAAGGTAGCAGCACATCTTTATTACCACTGTATTTTTGCATATAGTTCGTTAATACTCTGATAGACGGTGTTTGGTGCAAAATCTCTCTCTCTCTCTCTCTCTCTATTTATATATATATATATATGAACAGTAAACAGAACCCTAGAGAATTGAAAGAGGCTGTTAAATCTCTTAGAGATACTACAAAATCTCCGACTTCCACGAAAATGCGCCTCCAAGTGACATAGAAGACTTTGTAGTACCTCTTCCTTAGCGATTTACTTTTCATATTAACATGGGCTGTGTAAATAATATACTCAGAGGATATCAATATAATAATACGCAAAATACATCGCTAAAGCGGAGCCACTAATTCACCAGTCAACGAGAATACGACTTATAGCAAGAGAACATTGGCCGTGTGGCACTTATTAGTCTGGGGACAAATAAGTTTTTCTCTTTGTCTTGGCTAATAAACTTTTTTTATTTACCACCCAGTACTGAAGGGGTTGGCTAAGGCCTTTCCAACTGGTCCGGTTCAAAAAAATCTCCCTGTTCCCAATTCCGTCATCTTCTCTGATATGAAGAAAAAAAAAAATGTCTAAAGACAGCAAGATTAAGTCTACAAAACGATTATTGCCATCATAATTTATAATTACACGATTAGTCGGCGCTTCTCTTTGTTATATTATACTCAGAGTAACTCTTAAAAATCGCTTTTAATTCTAATTATACGTAGCCCATCATTAACAAAGATTTTCAAGTACCTTTCCTCTTACAACTTTCTTTCTGATTTCCAGTATGGCAGTCAGATTAGCTACATACCAAACAAAGTATTATTTGAAATCTAGTATTAAGATGTCTTTATCCTTTAGCCTCTTGTTCCCATCTAAAACTAAAAGAGAGACACAGACTGCAAGTTTGATGTCTGTGTTTCGTAGCCTGGTGGAATGCCCGAGTGCTTTCCGTGTCAAAAATGCACCATATGTCCGCGGCAGAGTGTTGAATGTTTCCCAACCCAGATATGCAGTTGTGAAGCATACATGCTGCATATTCAGTTTCAAGCAACTTCAAGCCCAAATCAATGGTACGTTGTCTGTGGCCGTTGTTCCCACGTATACTGCTGGTAATAGCCTGCAACTGACGGTGCAAACTCTACGCTCGATTCCTCAAGCATTGGCACAAAGAATAACGCTACTCTCTGTGGTGTGGAGAGGGACGCTGAGGGAAGGAACGAGATTCTATGCTACGAATAGAGAACAACCGTGTGTGTAGGTAATAGTAAACTCTGTGTGTGTGTGTGTGTGTGTGTGTGTGTGTGTGTGTGTGTGTGTGTGTGTGTGTGTGTGTGTGTGTGTGTGTGTGTGTGAGAGAGAGAGAGAGAGAGAGAGAGAGAGAGAGAGAGAGAGAGAGAGAGAGAGAGAGAGAATGTTTGTGTGATGAGTTAACCAGTCTTGTATTAAAAAGTGTGGTCACCAAGAAACCTCTTTGTTTGACGCAGTTGATCCAGGTCATAATCACCAGTTCCATTAACGAAACAACGCTTGGTTTCGCTGTTAAACTTCACCATTGCTGTTCAAGAGAAATTAATAACCTGCACTCTCATGGGTATGTTGCAAGCGACGATGAAGTTCAAAGATACAGGAACTTCGTGACTAAGATGACAGTTGAACAAAATTTCACCTTCATTAGTCTTGTGATTGATGAAGGATTGATCAGCTCATGGTGTGATAATATTGATTTGCATGTGTAAACACCCAATGGCTGCAAAGAAACGCAATCAGTGACAGCTGAATTCACTTAACATGTGAAAGGTAAGTTCATTACGCCACACTTATATGATATTTTGAATGTACAGTGATTCAGTGACTAATTAATGTGTGCTAGGCATAGGCATAAAACCTTGTCACACTTTGATAGGAAACGGCTGACCTTTGTGGCCCCAGGACACATTATGCAACCAGCTCCATTTAGTGCAGTATCCTCTTCATCCTAGATTAAACTGAACTGAACTAATTCACTGGATCTGAATGTCTCACTGATTCAGCTGACTGAATGTTTTATTAAATCCAGTCCAGCTTAATTTGACGTATTCTTTTCCCGTTGTCTACTTTTGACACTTTTTCATTTGTTTCCTTTGCATTAACATTTCAGAAACCCAGGATCAACCTTCTACTGAGGAGAGTGATTCCTCGGATATCCAAACTAGAGGTGAACAGTCTCAAGACCAGTGAAATGTCCTCCGTGAAGAAAGTACATTTCAATGGCTCCAAAGAAGCCTGTGCCTCCTGAAGTGACTTGCAATGTTGGGCAACCTTTTGAGCTTGTGTCCAAAACTTCAGCAGCAGTATGGTATGCTTTAGAGAGTGACATGCAGTGGATAGTTGCAGTTGTAGAAAATACTCACGGGACTAACCCTGAATCCGAATGGTCTAGTGCAATGGCAAGTGCAGCCAGACAAAGGGGTGATATACCAGGTGTTCCCACGCAATTTGTCTTTGTACCTCTGATTGATTCCCCTCCTGCACATCCAGACACAGTCGTAACTACTCCTCTTCATCGAAGAGTTCATGAAACAACACAATATGCCATACATTCATCTATCTGCTGATTTGCTGTTGTTAAATGGGATAATGCAGATAAAGTGGCAATATCCATATCGCTGGAATTACTTGGTGGTTAGACTAGGAGAAATTCATTCGCTGATGTCATTTATTGGCTGCATTGGAACTTTGATGAATAGCATTGGAACAGAAGAACTTCTCATTGTAGCATTCAAGGAAGTTAGTCAAATGCTCAAGGGAAATGCTTGGCCCAAAGCAGTTAGTGGTTTCCACATGGTGGTATATGCCCTTCTGGAACCTTTTACCTTGTCTGGCAAAATAACAGTAGCTACCATGGAAGAAGAGCTGGAGAAAGTTCTACAGTCACGGATAGGTCGCCTCTAGGTGGATCGCTTAATCACACCAGTTATGATTATTCACATTTATCTTTGTGCCGAAAGAGAGGGTGACTGGCTCCTTCACATGTATGCCTTTATGGAGATGATTCCATATTTTTTTGCTACCAATCACTGGACTTATGCCAGATACATATCTTGTCATGTACTGGTTATGTCATCATTCCCAGATACTATGCTAACTGTATTCCTATGCAGCGAACATGTCTGTCGTCATCATGGTGGGATTTCGAAAACTTTCTCGACCAGTTTGGAGAACAATCCTATATTAGCTATGGGAAATCCAAAAGGGGTTTAGTTGGCAAGTCTCTTTACTCTGAACAAGTATCTGAATGGATTTCGTCTCACCACCTCTCCGACACTCTTTCGCTGCTCATGGACAGTGTGTATGATAAACCCAAAAATGGATGAGAAAGAAGCCTGTGCTGTAATCAAGATATCCATGAAGACATGGTCAACACACTTAACGAGGATTTTCCTTGCTATTCCACCACAAAGAAATGGGCTACTGATTGTAAGCGGAGCAGGGAGAGCACCAACGATGACACACAGTCGTGATGCCCCGTTGTTGTGTTGAAATATTTTCCCCACAGCTCTGGTGGGGAACGGGCAAACAAGAGAGCCCGTCAAAGAAAAAGGCAGGAAAAAAAAGCCCTCCAAATGAAGGCATAGCTGGGCCGACAATGGCAGGCAGGGAAAGGCAGCAAAGGCAGGGAAGGGCCTTGATGAGTGCAGGCAAGCACAGCTGACGGTCGTGGAGAGCGGGGCGGGACGTGCAGAGGTGGACAGAGTCGTGGTGCCGAGTGGAAGGCGCCGACGAAGAACTGCAGGTGGAAAACACCCCGCCGCTGCTCTCAACCCCCTTGCCCTTGGTGGAAAAGGGCCGTAAGCACTCACCCAGCCCTGTAGCAAATGGAGACCAAGGAGGGAGGCCCGGACACGGTCGCAGGGAGGGCAGGCCCTGGTCCAGGTGGGCAGAGGGAGAAAAAGACGTCTTGACCTCCTGGTGGACAGGTCCTAGGCCGTCGCCCTCCTGGTGGAAGGAACAGGCCAATTCTCCTCTGTGATGCTAGAGGGGCTGGTCCCGCCGGGAACAGCGGTGGAGGTGTTGCCTCGGTGAGAGGTGAGCTGCGAGTGGTAATGCCACAAATCTACGACCTCGTACTATCAAGTGGAGGCCATTCATCACCTGGTCTTGAATGACAGACGTTTATCTGTGCAACAGATAGCCGACACACTGGGCATCAGTGTTGGCTCTGACTAGCATTTTGGGTATGACCATGCTGTTTCCAAAACCGATGTTCAAACTGGGAACTTCCGGGACACTTTTCGCTCGTTTCCAGGTTGATCCAGGTAATTTACTCCCGAGATTGGTGACCTAGGATGAGACACCATTCACCACTTTGAGCCTGAACCAAAGAATCAAAGCAAGCAATGGAAACACCACGTTCTCCACGTCCCCCCAAATTAATACAAATGGCATCTATGGGCAAAATGATGGTCTCAGTGTTTTGGGACACTGAGGGAGTTCCAATGATTGGCTGCTTGCAGACAGGTCAAACCTATTATGCATCAGACTTGCGACAGCTGAAATATGCAATCAAAGTGAAACAGAGAGGAAAGTTACAAGCTTATGTGTAGTTCCTCCAGGACAATATCTCTGTCCACACGGCACTGGTGGCAGTGGCAGAAAGCAGCCAACTGTGGCTTTGAACTGTTGCCTCATGCATCTTAAACACCCGACCTGACTCCTTCTGACTTCTTCCTGTTTCCAGAACTGAAACTCCACCAGCATGGTCACATTTCCTGGAGAGATGATAAATTTATCCATGATGTTCAAGATGCGATCTTCTGCGATGGGATAGCAATGCGTGAATGTCTGTGGACCAAGTGCATTGAACTTAGGAAAGACCATGTTGAGAAATAATACAAGAACAATCTTCTTTGAGTTTTTTTGGATGTGGCCGAGAACTTTTTAAATGACTCTCGTTTGTGTGTGTGTGTGTGTGTGTGTGTGTGTGTGTGTGTATGAGAGAGAGAGAGAGAGAGAGGACCCGAATTTATCACTACATACAAAATATACTCTCCAGCGAACCAAATTTCGCAGCTTTTATTAAATTCGCTACTCACTGGACGCCATGCATGAAGTGATTTATATGACACCTAAACTATTTCCGCCCATATATGTTTTCCTGCCAGATAAGGTCAATATATGTTACTGTGTTGCTGCAGAGATAATTTGCAGGCTCACTTTATTGTTGGTCTTTTGCAACACGTTGTATTTATCCTTGAATTTTCCATTACGTGTCGGAGTGATGAAATATTCGGGTATAATGCAATTACTACTATGTACCTACAACATAAGTACATAACAATTTAGCTACATGTAAAAGTAATGAAACCATGTACGAGTATATCGATCAATCGTCTAATTATGGTCTATCTATCTATCTATTGCTAGACGCCTCAATCCCGTTCGGGGTGGCCACAAACAAATCGCCTCCACGTCGCCCTGTCCCCCGCCATTTCACTGCCCCGCTTCCACCTCACCCCCCCCTCTCTCATATACCTCTCCACCCCATCCCTCCATCTCATCCTCGGCCTCCTCCTTCCTCTTCCCCCCTCCACCTCACTCACATACACTCTCCTCGTCAGTCTTTCACCCTCCATCCTCTTGACATGGCCAAACCACCTCAGTGTATTCCTCCTAACGCTTCCTATCACATCCACATCCACACCACAACGCTCCTTTATATCGTCATTCGTCAGCCTGTCTCTCCATGTGACTCCACAGGCTCCTCTTAAATAACTCATTTCCACTGCTCTCACTCTTGACTTGTGTCCTTCCAACAACGTCCAAGCTTCACTTCCATACGTTAGAGTTGGTATCACAATACTGTCATGTAGTAACTTTTTCACTTTCATGCTCACTTCCCTGATTCTTATCACTGCTTTCAAGGAACCAGCAACCTTTCTTCCCTGCTGTACTCTTTCAAGCACTTCACCCTCCAAACCTCCATCCTTACTCATCACACTACCCAAGTACTTAAAAGTACTCACATTTTCCAATTCCTCACTATCCAACCTCGCTGTACATTCACTGACTTCACCTCTCTCAAAGACCATCACTTTACTCTTCCCTACATTTACTTTTAGATTCCGTTTCTTACACACTCTCCCAAACCTATCCACCAAGCCTTGCAGCTCTCCTTCGTCTTCGCTCAACAACACAGTATCATCTGCAAACAACAGTACAGGGAGTTTCCAAACACTATCCTCTCTCACCAGGGCCACTCCAACATCCACTACCCTACCTTGTACCTCTTTTATTACCCCATCCATGTACAGATTGGACAACCATCATGGAGACATGACACATCCATGTTTCAACTCAACCTTTCAAAGAGAAAAATTCACTCAGTTCACCATCCACACGCACTGCAGCCTTAGCACCATCATACATACTCTTCACAGCATTCAACAGCTTCCCATCTTCTTCATATATTCTTAATACTTTCCACAATCCTTGTCTATCCATCCTGGCATATGCTTTCTCCAAATCCATGAAAGCCGCATACAATTTCTTTCCCTTCTCTAGAAACTTTTCCACTAAAGATCTAAGAATGAATATCTGATCTACACAACCTCTTCCCTTCCTAAAGCCTCCCTGTTCTTCTCCAACTAATTTCTCTGTTCTTTCTCTAACTCTGTCAATAAGTATCCTACCATACACTTTTCCTATTATACTAAGAAGACAAATGCCCCTATGATTACCACACACTTCTTTTTCCCCTTTTCCTTTGTACAAGGGAATAATTATACCTGAATTCCAATCCTCCGGGACTCTATCTTCCTCCCAGGCCAATCTGCACATTTTCCACATCCATTCTAGTACTATCTCTCCCTCATACTTCAGCATTTCACCACACAGTCCATCAATTCCTGGGGCTTTCCCCAATTTAACTTTCTTCATTGCGTCCACAACTTCTCTCCTACTGATTTCTTCCTGTCTTCTCACCTCCCTCCTCCTCCTAGCCATTCCCCAGCCACTTATACTCGCATTACTTCCATCCTCTATGATCAACAATTCCTTAAAGTGTTCTCTCCATCTGCTCACTTTTTCTCCCTTCTCCACTAGTAATCTACCATTTTTATCTTTCACTCCCCTGCTTAAGGGCTTCGCCTAATTCCACCTTTCTTTCTCGTTAGAAGTTGGCTTTGTTTTAGCCTATCCTGAGGAAGAATGACCATTCCCAGCACTATAACTATCGCCAAACTGCTTTTCTTTGCATTTCAGAGTCTATGAGGCTATCCTTAAGTTGAAAATTTTTAAGCATATTTTTTCTCAAAGCCTTCTTCACCATCAGTATGGAGTTTGCTTTAATAACTGAAATGAAATTTAACGAATAAATTACTGTCCTGTCCGGGATTCAAATGAAGGACCCAGCGTTTTAATACAGATCACGTTACCAATGAGCCAAAGAGAAGTGCCCAAATTTGCTGGCTGGCATCGGAGGATTCTATGCACCCCATCACGCTGTCTAAGAGTTGTTTTTAATGACCTTCTTCCATCCCATTCTAGCTCTTGGCCACATCTCAGCATCCTTTCTTGCTCTTGGTGTTCTTACTTTCAGGAATTCGACTGAGGCTTTGCCTTGCGGTTTATAGCTCAAAGGCTTTAGACAGATCCTGGCACATATCTCCAATTTTCAGAGTGCTGTCATGCGAAGAATATAATTCTATCTGCGTCCTCAGATTAGTCTTGCCTTGTGGCCAGTCTGTGGCTCTTGTTATAGAGGACCAACATTTCTCTAAAGCAAAATTATAAATGTTTCTCAGGATTCTGTCATACAACCAACTGTTGTTAGTATTCATCGATGACTTTGTGATCTATCCTTTTCCAATCAAACGCTAATGAGTCCAACATACGCAGATAACACACTTGGTTTCTGACTTGGCTTAAATTTCTGACTGCGGTAATTAAAAAAAAAAAAAAAATGATATTTTCTAATTCCAAAAATGTAATTTTCTCATCTTTCAACATGCCACAGCACTAGACATTAATTTTAGTAACACACATTCCAGTCCTGCTTCATCTCTCAGTATTCACGGCATCAGCATCTGTTGAAATCTAATATAGGAAGATAATATTGCTTTTCAGGGAAACTTTGCTTCCCACTGATTGGGTGTGCTCTTGAGACCCCTTATTTTCCCAGTTATATTTAATTCACGTTTTGTAGAAAAGTCGTTTGCAACCCTTGTGTGGAGTCGCGTCATAAATCTCTTTCAATAAGGGTGGGAAAAAAAAGTCATTATATCTCATTTTTTCCCTTCCTCTTACTGACTCCCTACAACCTGTTTCTCTTCACTGCGGTGTTATATTTCGTTTCACGTAATTCAGTTTCAGGCTCACTGCTCTTCTAATTTCTCTTCTTACATCCATCCCTCATTATGGTTGACACATAATACCTCTCTAGCAACACACTCGTATCCTCTTTGAGGCAACTCTCTAGTGATAAAGTTAGTGGATACTCTCAGTTCTTCAAGCATGCATCTCTACACATAATGCGCTGTCTTCCTCAGTCGGTTTCCCTGACGTCAATGATCTTCAGGCTAGGATTCACTTACATCAATTCAGCCAGCCATGTAAATTCGCGCAGGATACAGATGTGACGTGAGGTCAGTCGAGTTCCAAGTGCGGGCAAGATAGGCCAGGAGAAAGAAAGCTCATTCCACTTTTGTGCTTTGCATGTGATGTGCTTGGAACGGGAAGAACAAAAGATAATTCCACTATCCGAGCAACGGGCGCTTCAGAAGTATGTGTGTGTGTGTGTGTGTCCGATTTCCGAGCGAGGGGCGCATCATAAGTTCATAAGTGTGTGTGTGTGTGTGTGTGTGTGTGTGTGTGTGTGTCCGATTTCCGAGCGACGGGTGCTTTAAAAGTGTGTGTGTGTGTGTGTGTGTGTGTGTGTGTGTGTGTGTGTGTGTGTGTGTGTGTGTGTGTGTGTGTATGTGTCCGATTTCCGAGCGACAGGTGCTTTAGAAGTGTGTGTGTGTGTGTGTGTGTGTGTGTGTGTGTGTCCGATCTCCGAGCGAGGGGCGCATCATAAGTGTGTGTGTGTGTGTGTGTGTGTGTGTGTGTGTGTGTGTGTGTGTGTGTGTGTGTGTGTGTGTGTGTCCGATTTCCGAGCGACAGGTGCTTTAGAAGTGTGTGTGTGTGTGTGTGTGTGTGTGTGTGTGTGTGTGTGTGTGTGTGTGTGTGTGTGTGTGTGTGTGAGTGTGTCCGATTTCCGAGCGACAGGTGCTTTAGCAGTGTGTGTGTGTGTGTGTGTGTGTGTGTGTGTGTGTGTGTGTACATGTGTGTGTGTGTGTGTGTGTGTGTGTGTGTGTGTGTGTGTGTGTGTGTGTGTGTGTGTGTGTGTGTGTGTGTGTGTGCCTCTCCACGGGAACCACCTTGTCTTCTTGGAGGGCTTCCATGCCCTGTAAATGTGGTGAGCCGTACCAGCGGGGGGGAGATCCCCCCAGTTTCAGCAGGGTGACAGGGTTGTCCGTGCTGAAGGGGCCATCAGTGAGAGGTCAGATTAAGCATTCCCAGTTCCACTGCCTTGTGGATTGCCCTTGGTTGGGTCAAGGCCACGGGAGTAAACCCCGAAAGAAAAATTCGTGACCGGAGTCTCACGACAGATAGAGCTCCTGGCAGACTCCTGCAATTCTGCTCAGTAGATAGCCGTCGTGAATCTTCATGCCACTATCACATGTTGGGAAGGGTCAAGTCACTTGGTGGCAAGGACTGCGCACCCTCACCATCACACCAAATCTATTCATTATACAAGCCCACCTCTATCCTCATCTCCTATCTCAACTTAACCAGAAGACCTATGGTGACAGGATACGGTGACAGAGACAGGTTATGGATGTGGCTGGAAGTTGCTAGCTCGAGTCCTGCACATAGGTGGCACTGGCCCAGTGGTCGCCGGCATGATGACATTGGAGCAGGTCATGCCTTCGGCAGCATCCTGTGCGACTAAGCGGCTACAAACGGATGCCCAACTGCTTGCTCTTGATTGGGAGGGGTTTAGAAGGGTAACCTAAACAATTGCTGCTCTGCACCACCTGAGCAGACAACCGCGTCTGTCAAGGCATCCCACATGGTGCTCGAACCCCCCCCCCCAAATCCCTCTGATTCATGGTACCAATATGAACCTTGCTTGATGCTGACCACGACACGCGACTACACCGTAGAACTCCCCTGAAGTCCCATTAACTGAAAAGATATAAAATTATCATTGCTGCCTTGTCTGAGACTAGCTTCTCTGGAGAGGGCAACCATATAGAAGCAGGAAAAGAGTATACCTATTTCTGGAGGGGATACCCAGACAATGTAAGATGAAACCATGGTATAGACTTTGCAGTCCGAAGCAATCTTCTACAGAATATCCAAGAATCACCTGTGGGCATATTAGAGAGACTGATGTCTTAGCACATACCACTCTCTAAAGGCCAATATGCAACACTCATCAGTGCCTGAACTCTAACGCTTGATTCTGGGGACACCGTCATGGATTCCTTTTATGACTCTTTCGATGTTGCCTTTCGTTCAGCACCACCTACTGACAAACTGATCCTGCTTGGAGGTATCAATGGCAAAGTAGGAAAAGATAATCTCCTTTGCCAAGGCACTATAGGCTGCCATGGTGTTGGTAACATGAACAGCAATGGCCTTAGACTGCTTTCCTTATGCTCAGAAAACAGTCTGGTCATCACCAACACCATCTTTCAACTTAGGAATAAACAAGAGACCACATGAATGCACCCATGATGTAGAAATTGACACCCAATTCACTGTTGTTGTAAGGCAGTGAAATGGAAGAGAAGTTCTTATAACCCGAGCTATGAAAGGTGGTGAGTACTCAACAGACCATAATCTTATATTCACCAAACTGCAGTTCGGCATGCCCCCACAAATGCCCCGCAGACCATCTATTACGAAACTACACTGTGGTAGCTTAAAGGATGGGGCAACTTGTAACACCTTCTGCAACACTATTATAGACAAGCTATGTCAGTGCTCACCATTTGATCCAAACTACAATGCAACAAACCTAGACACAGAATGGCTGAACATTAAGACACTGCCCCAAAGCACTGCAGAAGAAACACTAGGTTTTTCCACTCACTGCCATAAAAACTGGTTTGATGAAAATCTGTCTATTGCTAGATGCCTTAATCCCGTAAGGGGTGGCCACAAACAAATCACCTCCATGTCACCCTGTCCTCTGCCATTTCATTGCCCTGCTCCTAGCTCACACCCTTCTCTCTCTTATACCTCTCCACTCCATCCCTCCTTCTCATCCTTGGCCTCCCCCTCCCTCCATCCCCCTCCACTTCACTCACATACACTCCCCTCGTCAGTCTCTCACTCTCCATCCTCTCCACATGGCCAAGCCACCTCAATGAGTTTCTCCTAACGCTTCCTATCACATCCATATCCACACCACAACACTTTTTCACTTCTTCATTTGTAAGTCTGTCTCTCTCTGTGACTCCACATGCTCCTCTCAAATAACTCATTTCTACTGCTCTCATCTTTGATTTTTGTCCCTCCAACAAGGTCCAAGCTTCATTTCCATACGTTGGAGATGGTATCACAATACTATCATGTAGTAGCTTTTTTCACTTCAGAGCTTGCTTCCCTGTTTCTTATCACTGCTTTCAAGGAACCAACAACTTTTCTTCCCTGTTGTATCATTTCAAGCACTTCACCCTCTAAACTTCCATCCTTACTCATCACACTACCGAAGAACTTAAACGCACTCACATTTTCCATTGCCTCCTCATCCAAACTCACTGTACATTCATTGACTTCACTCTTCTCGAAGACCATAACTTTACTCTTCCCTACATTCACCTTTAGATTCCGTTTCTTACACGCATTTGCAGCTCCCCTTCATCTTCAATTAACAACACAGTATCATCTGCAAACAACAGTACAGGGAGTTTCCAAACAATACCCTGTCTCACTAGGGCTGCCTCAACATCCACTGCCCTATCTTGTATCTCTTGTATAACCCCATCCATATACAGACTGAACAACCATGGAGACATGACACATCCTTGTTTCAATCCAACCTTCTGATAGAAAAATTCACTCAGTTCAATATCCATATGCACAGCAGCCTTAGCACCGTAATACATACTCTTCACGGCCTTCAACAGCTTCCCATCTACTCCATATACTCTTAATACCGGTACTTTCCACAATCCTTGTCTGTCTACCTTGTCATACACTTTCTCCAAATCCATGAAGGCCCCACACAACTTCTTTCCCTTCTCTAGAATCTTTTCCACTAAAGATCTAAGAATGAATATCTGATCTACATAACCCCTTCCCTTCCTAAAACCTTCCTGTTCTTCTTCAACTAATTCCTCTGTTATTTCCCTAACTCCGTCAATAAGTGTCTTACCGTATACTTTTCCCATTACACTAAGATGACAAATGCCCCTAGGATTACCACACACTTCTTTTTCCCCTTTTCCATTGCAAAGGGAATTATATCGGACTTCCAATCCTCCTGGGCTCTACCTTCCTCCCAGGGAGGTCTACACATCTTGCACAACCATTCTGTTACTATCTCTCCCCCATGCTTCAACATTTCACTACACACTCCAATTCCTGGGGTTTTCCTCATTTTAACTTTCTTCATTGCTTCCATAATTTCCATCCTACTGATTTCTTCCTCTCTTCTCACATCCTTCCATCTCCCAGCCATTCCCCAGCCACTTACACTTACATCACTTTCATCCTCAATGTTCAACAATTCCTTAAAGTGTTCTCTCCACTGCTTACTTTTTCTCCCTTCTCCACTAGTAATCTACCATTTTTATCTTTCACTCCCCTGCTAACTTCACTTCCACCCTGTCTTACTCTTTTCACCTCTTTCCAGAAAATTTTCTTACAGTCCCTCCACTTTACACTAACATTTTCATCTTTCTCTCCCCAACTAACTTCTTTGGCACCCTGTCTAACTCCCTTTACCTAGTTCCAGAACATTTTCTTACATTCCCTCCACTTTACGCACAAGTTCTTTCCAAATTCCTCTTCCACTCTGTTCTTACTTTCTCTTACTAATCCTTTCACCTCTCTTCCTCTTTACATATAACTCTCTCTTAAGTCTCCCAACTCCTTCCACGCCCTTGTTTCTCATCCACTAACTATATGCATTCTTCTTTTGTGCCACAGCCTCTCTCACCTCTTCAGTCCACCATGCCATTCCCTGCACCACCTTTCGTCTTCTCTACACCCCACACACCACCTCACATGCTGTACAGATTTCTTCTGTGAATATCTTGCACACACCTTCCACATCCTCCATCTGCTCGAGTCCATATTTACTTAATTTCTCCTCCACTTCCCTTTTATATTCTGCCTTTCTTCCATTCTCTTGTAACTTTTCCACTCTCCTTGTATGAACTACTTCCTCCAGTCCTTCCCTTCTTCTATTTCTGTATTTCATTTGGACTTTGATTCTGACCACCACTTGTCCACTCTCCCAGCCTCTATATACTCGTGCATCCATTACACACCTTCTCATCCTTTCATCCACACACACACAATCAATCATCACCTTCCATTCAGTTCGCCACCCTTCCTTCTCATCACTCGCCACGTATACCTATGGATCGTTTTGTGCCTGAAGAGAATAGTAACTATCACAAACCCCCTCCTGGCACAAATGTCCACTAAAGCACTGCCATTCTCATCCATCTCTGCAGGCACACCCCACTCACCAACTACTCTATCCAACTTCACATTCCCTACATTTCCATTCATATCTCTAATAAAAAACACTCATTCCTTTCAAACTTTTCCATGCATGCTTCCACATTTGTCCAGAACTCTTCTCTCACTCTGCTTCCACGATTTTGTTTTGGCGCATACATGTACATAATCGCCCACATTTGCAGTCCAACTTTCAATCTTACCCACACAATGTTTGAGCCAACTAATTCATACTCTCTTATATTCTCCTTCCATCTGTAACTCACAATAATATGCACTCCTTCTTCTGCCCTCTCATTCTCACCTACTCCTGCACATACTATATTCCCCATCCATACTCCCATTCTCTCACACTCTCACTTCCCCATTTAGTTTCAGTTAATCCACATACATCCACTTTCGCACCCTCAAGCACCTGTACAATTTTTCACCTCATTATTTGCACCTCTTACATTCCATTAACTTATCCGTATCATGTCCTTTGTTCGGTCCTAAGTCGTCACCTTTTGGTTAGTCCTGATCCGAGGCTCCTTGTTCGTATTCTTAGCTAGTTGTTTTCGGGGGAGGGACATTAACCCTCCGCCAACCCACTTGTTTTCACGTAAGGAACACGTTTTGGTTAGTTTTAAGGTTACCACCCAGCACTGTAAATGCTTTCCTGATTTACAGGAAATCATTTGGCTTGCCACTGAATGTAGAGCTACCCTAAAAACAGAGTACCACTACACTGAAAATTCTGAGAGCATATATTACATTCTTGCAATGAAGAATAGAGTTCATAACAACTGCTTGCCTCATCCTAGCTCCTTAACCCTAAAAACTGAATTCCAGAATCTAAGAAAATCAAACCCAGAGAAAACTGTTTGACATTGAAAACAAATGGTGGATTGAGCAAGCAAAAGGGCTGCAAAGACTGGCTGATATTAACGACCAACATAGCTTCTACACGTCCATTAAAACCATATGTGGACCAACTAAACACAAACTCTGTTCGATCAGCCGAAGGAGAGCTCCAGAGAGACAAGCAAACAATCCTAGAAAGATGGGCGCAATACTTCAACACCTTACTGAGTTGACGAAACCCTTGATGAAATTCGAAATAACCCTCAAGTGGTAGATCTCTATGTCTCACCAAAAGTTTCAGAAACTGTTCAGGCCATCCGATCTCTAAAAAAGTAACAAAAATCCTGGCCCTGATGGCATACCATCTGCTAAGAGAGTGGCCAGTTACATCAACCAGCACAGAAACCAAGCTGGCTTAAAAACAGCTCAGATGGGTCATACAAGTGTTCCACATGCGTAAGCACAGCCCTTCCT
Organism: Coenobita brevimanus; assembly: GCF_032717465.1. NCBI lineage: Eukaryota > Metazoa > Arthropoda > Malacostraca > Decapoda > Coenobitidae > Coenobita > Coenobita brevimanus. The sequence goes on along the minus strand of NC_137008.1, from coordinate 9,603,564 downwards.
GACAGGCTTTGTTTGGCCCTACTTCCTGCACCACGGCGCAACCCAGGAGGACACAAGAAGAGATGTGAAGATCATTTAAGGACAACCCTGAGGAAATGCAGCATCATACTAAACGGTCTTTAAACCAATGCCTCTGACAGAAAACAATGGCAAGCCCTCTGCAGCGAAGGAACCATCCATCCTAACGAAACTCGAAACCTGGCCAGAGAAAAGCAAGGACAACGGAAGCACAACAAATACAGAGTTCTCCCAGCAAACCCAGACTTGACATGCCATCTGTGTGGGAAAGTCTAAGGATCCAGAAACGGTTTGCAGTCACACACGTTGGCACCAAAGACTGAAAAACACACCATCTTTGTGAGTATAGCAGCCGATGTTTTCTGTAGTAGGTCAGCTTTAAGTAAGTGTGTGTGTGTGTGTGTGTGTGTGTGTGTGTGTATGTGTGTGTATGTGTGTGTTTGTGTGTGTGTGTGTGTGTGTGTGTGTGTGTGTGTGTGTGTGTGTGTGTAATTCACCGGGTCGGTCAGAATCACTTGATGGTCGTGATCGTCAGCTTTTACCCTCCCGGAAGGGAGCTGAGAGCTCATATAGTCCGATCTAAGGGCAAGGCTGTGACCTGCACACACTCACACACCCGTCCCCTTGCTCCAGGGGGACAGTAACCGCCCACTTCGTCAGTGAAACTTTTCGCAGCCTGAGCGAGGCGCGAACTCCCGTCTGCCAGATGGCAAGCGAGAACGCAACCACTGAGCCAGCGAGCGGTGTGTGTGTGTGTGTGTGTGTGTGTGAGAGAGAGAGAGAGAGAGAGAGAGAGAGAGAGAGAGAGAAGCTTGTGCTATTGTTTTTTTCTTATTAACAGATCAGACTGTTTTAAATTTTTAGGGTCACATGTTGCTGTGGATGGAGGAATAGATGCAGAAGTGAAGCTTAGAATGAATGAATGAAGTAGGAATGGTGCTGGGAGGAATGAAAAAAGTGTTTAGATGTCGTTCGTGTAGAATGGATGTAGAGAGAAGGCTGTATGAGGGTGTTGTGGTATCGACTGCGTTATATGGGGCTGAAACATGGAATATGGGTGTAGCAGAGAGGAAAAATTTGAATGTAATGGAGATGAGGTGTCTGAGGAGTATGGGTGGAGTGACACGTATGGATCGAGTGCAAAACGATGAAGTGCGAAGAAGAACTGGAGTTGTTCGGGAGATGGCTGATGGAGTTGAGCAGAGGATGTTGGGATGGTTTGGGCATATGGAGAGAATGGATAATGAGCGATTGGTGAAAAAGATAACTAGATCTGATGTGAGAGGTGTAAGGCTGAGAGGGAGACCATGAATAGGATGGATGGACAGTGTGAAAAGAGCGTTGGATGCAAGAGGGATGTCTGTTGAGCAAGGAAGAGTGGCTGTGCGTGACAGAAGTATATGGAGAGAAATTGTGAATGAATAAATGTTTACGCAGTCCTGAGGGGATATTCTCCCGCAATTGGTTTGATCAGCTAATCAGGTCAGGTGCGGGTAAGGGGATGAGTCTATTATGATGTGGCAGGGGTAAACCAGCTCTGCTGTCAGGCCCTGCTACAGATGTCACTGATTGCACTGTGCAGTTGACCCTTGTGCGGTGTGGTGCGGTGAGGATTTATCCCTTCTCCCCTTTGGGGCTAAGTTGCGAATGAATGTGGTCGAATGGATGAGTAAATGGGGAGTGTGTCGTCCTGTCTCGGCTACCTCCCTCTCCTTGGGGGAAGCAGCCTAGGTATATAGATAGATATATAGAACAGATCACATTCTTATCGGATCTACAATGCATCACCCATCCTAAGTAATGTCACTTTCTTATAAAGGTTATTATGCATCGGTCATCCGTCCAACTGCAGTAACATCACACTCTTATAACAGCTGCCATGCAAGGGCTATCCGAGTTATTGCAGTAATCTTTTCTCTTACGTTCAAATGAGAGAGAGAGAGAGCAGTAATCTTTTCTCTTACGTTCAAATGAGAGAGAGAGAGAGAGAGAGAGAGAGAGAGAGAGGAATTTGGGAGATCCCGTGTTTTTAAAATTACGTCCATTTATCATCCTGGCAGTTCAAACAGAATTAAGTGTGTCAGTGTTGTATAGCTACGTAGAGAACATCCTGTATTCCCTTCAGAATCTTGGCAATCATTAAATAACTGCACAAATTCTGACAGTCTCTTTACGTTATATCTCTACTATTCTATTTTATTTATCGAAGTGAGTTCCAGAGAACTTTTAGGGAAAGTAAGACAAATATGTTAAAGATTGAATGAAGTCATTATCAAGGAAAAACTGTCTTTCAGAAGGAAATAATGTGAAACTACTAAATACTTGTGTGAAATAAAAAGCAAAAAATATTGAAGGAGAAATTGAGTGGAAGAAGTGGCTATGGAGGAAGTGGCTATGGAGGACGGTGAGTGATGTCGCTGTGCTGAATAGGCTTATTTTTGTAGCCTGGCTGGCTGACCAAGTGTTCGTGGATCCTGTTCCAGCCCGTATTCTCGTCTGTTAAAAATGCTTATTAATACAGCTTTGGTGGACCAACTGTGAAGTGACAGGTGGAGGGGTATGATTATTGTATGTTACTTCAGGAAAAATAATATCGCACTAAAACAAAGATATATGATGATAGTTTCACACACTAGGAACTAACAATCAGTTATGCATTAGGACACTCATACACCGTTAATACAGGTTGGAGTCTAATGCACTCGTGGGAACCCATATTATAGTATAATAATGTAACTGACAGTGATACTTCCTAATATATTACGATTTCAATAGATATTTTAGAGCTAATGTGGAGAGAAGCAGGGAATTGCTTTTTGAAGGGACACTATAGACTTTGGCAAGCACTGTATGCCGGAAGGAACAAGCATTGTGTATTACAGGCGTAGAATTGCTGGAAGAGAGAAATTTCCGAGATGCAGGGCTTCAGGAGAAAGGATAGTTTTAAATAACTGAAAAGTGATCAGGAGAGATCACTCTGGTAAAAGTAACTGGAGACTGCATGTATTTTGAAGGCTGGGTTGGTTAGCAGTGGGCGCAAGTAGTACCCTGTATGAAAGAGTATTGCTCCCAGTTCTCCTGTAACGGAGTGAAACCTGGGCTGCGACAGATATTACACACAGACAGACAGACAGACAGACCAACCGACAAACAGACAGACAAAGATAAATATACAGAAAGGCAAACAGAAAGACAGAGAGATCAATAGATAGATGATAGATAAATAGATATAAGGATAGATTATTATTATTATTATTATTATTATTATTATTATTACTATGGGGGAGCCCATCATCCACTCACTCAATGTAGGGATGCCTTAGGGTCTCTACACTGACATGCCAAATGGTTTCCTGAACCCAGGAAACCATTTACTGCGCTGGGCAGTAACCATATAACCGGGATTTTTGGCCAGGTTAAGCGTCCCTCAGATTCCCCTATCTAAAATCACTTAATCATAGCAGTTGTTTCAGAGAGCCTCAGAGGGCCCAATACCTCCCCAGGTCCCCAACCAAATGGACAGATTCGTATGGCCATGTGGAATGTTAGAGGTGTGAATGAGGACAGCAAGAGGGTGGAAGTGGTGAATGAGTTCAAGAGTGCGAGATATACCGTGATGACATTGTATGAAACAAAGATGAAAGGGTGTGAAGTGGAGGAGTGGGAGGGTGTGAAATGTATAAGATCGAGCATGAATGGGCGAGGAAGATGGAAGGAAGGAATTGCTTTGTTGATGAATAAGGTGTGGCAGAGTGGAATTAGAGACTACAAATGTGTCAGCTCGAGGTGTATGTATGTCAAGTTCAAAGGTGAAAAGGTAAAAGTGGGTGTGATTGTAGCATATGCACCATTTGAGGACAGGAGTGAGAGAGAGAAAGACAGGTTTGGGATGAGCTGGATAAGGCAGTGGGAGATATGCCCAGGAGCTATAAAGTGATCATAATGGGTGATATGAATGGAAGAGTAGGCACTGGTCCTGAGGATAACATAATGGGTTGTAATGGAGTACTAGGAGAAAATGATAACGGGAAGCGACTGAAGGATATGTGTCAGGAAAGGAGGTTGTATATTTGTAACTCGTATTTCAAATACAAAGATGCACATGAATATATTGTACATGGTATAGAGGGAACGGGGATCGTGATGAAAGGAGCCTAACTGATTACATGCTCGTAGAGAGGTCGATGCTGGGAATGGTTGCTGATACGAGGGCCGTGTGAGGACGAACTGGAGGTTGGTCAGATCATATGATTGTGGTGTGCAAGATCAAGCTGAGAGGAGTGAGGTGGACCAGAAGAAAGAGGAGCAGTCAGGGAGAAAGACTGAAAGTCGAGAAGCTGAGGATCAAAGAAATGGCAGATGAATACAGGACCAAAGTAGGGGAGGAGTTAGAATCAATGAATTTGAATGAAATGGATCTAGACAACCTGTGGAATGCATATAGGCATTGCTTAGTTAGATATGCTAAAGCGGTGTGTGGTGTGGCAAGAGTAACAACAAAGAAGAAAGGTGTAATGAAGAGGTTAAGAGAGCAGTGGAGGAAAAGAAGTGGCTTGAGTGCCAGGCGTTCAACTGAAATAAGAACTGAATATACTGAGAGCAAGAGGCACGTAAAGAGACTAGTGAAGAGGAAAAGGAGGTAAATGATGATCTAGGAAGAAAAATGAATGCAAATTACTCTGAAAATAGGAAGTTATTCTGGAATGAGGTGCGGCAACGTAGAAGTGACTGCGGAAAGAAATGTAATGGTGTGAAGGATGTAGGTGGTAGAGTATTAACCCATGGGGATGCAGTAAGGACCAGATGGAAAGAATATTTGAAAACCTGATGAATGGGGATAGAGAGAGCAGAGCGGCTGTAAACATGATTGGTTTGGGGGGCGTGCAGAGAAGGAATGCAATGCCAGGAAACGTGACACTTGCACAGGTGAAGAGCGCTGTGAAGCGGCTGAAAAATAGGAAGCAGCTGGAGTTGATGAAGTGTATGTAGAGATGATTAGGTGTAATGGAAAGAGCAGAATGAAGTGCTTATTGGAGACATGTAAGAAGGCATGGATGAGTGAACCTGTGTCAGCAGAGGGGAAAAAGGCTGTGATTGTTCCCTTGTACAAAAATAAAGGTGTGCGAAGTGACTGCAAAAATTATCGTGGCATAAGTTTATTGAGTATGGTAGGTACGGTATATGGAAGAATTATTATAGAGGAAGTAAGCTAGATACCAGAAGTCCTACAACAGGGTGGCCTTAAGAATGGCAGAGGATGTGTGGATCAATATTTGCAGTAAGATCGATAGTGGAGAAGGCTTGTGAGAAGGAATATTGGGTGCTTATGGCATTCATGGATCTGGAAAAAGCATACGACAAAGTAGACAGAGAAGGATTGTGGAAGGTTTTGCGCATGAACGATGTAGATAGTAAGCTTCTACGTGCCGTCAAGAGTTTTTATGATGGTAGAGAAGCATATGTAAGAGTTAATGGGTATCTAAGTGAATGGTTCACGATCGTTATAAATAATATATATATATATATGGGGTGGTTAGAGAAGTAAAAACACGAGTAATGGAGAGGGGGATGGCGTTGGAAATGAATGGTGATAGCTGGAATATCTCAATTTTGCTGTATGCTGATCATGCAGTGTCACTTGGTAGACTAGTGCAGAATTTAGCTGATTTCTGTGAGCGTCGTGCCTTGAGAGTAAACGTAGAAAAAGAGTAAAGTGATGCTTATTGAGAGAGAAGGTGACTCCCAGTGCGATGTTACGGTGAATGGAGAGAGACTGGGCTTGGTGAGAGTTCAAATACCTGGGTACAGTGACAGAAAAGAAAGGAAATTGTGCAAAAGAAGTGGAAAGTAGACTGACACCAGGAAGGAAAGTAGTTGGTGCAATGAAGGCCTTGATAAGAAACAGAGGCTTGTGTGTTGCAGCTGCACGAGGCTTACCTGAAGGAGTGTTAGTGCTAACTTTAACAAATGATGTGAGACCATGGTGTGGCATGAAAATTAAAAGTCAAGACTGAGTGCATTGGAGATGAGACTGCTGAGAAATATATGTGAAGTACAGAGTGGATAGGACGCGAAATAATGTGAATCGTGAAAAATGTGGAGTGAGGAAGAGTGTAGACACCAGAATCGATGAGAGTGTACTGAGATGGTATAGTCATGTGGGGAGAATGGATAACAATAGAGTGGTGAAAAAGGTATACCTGAGCGAATTTGAAGGAGGGAGGAGGCGAGGTAGGCCAAGGAGAAGGTAGAGGGACATGGGTGAGTGTCTGGGGAAGAGAGGTTTAGAAGTCGGCGGGGCTAGGGGACTTACATGAGATACAGCTGGCTAGATGAATATTGTGAGGAGAAGCACATGATCAGGGACTTGGCATCCCCTTTTAACGTGACAGCGTCCCGACTGATTCTATCGGATACGTTTATGTGAAGCTACAGAACGTGGTGAATGTTTTTGGTGTATCAGTTAGAGCCAGGATTCCGGGGACTTGAATGATGAGCTTGAATGGAAGTGTGGCCCATTAGACCGGGAAAATTTGGGCTGTCTGGACATTGCTTCTCCTCATTCAGCCTTAGGTGGGAAAGGAGGTCCGGATGATGATGATGAAGATGATGATTATAGTAGTAGTAGTAGTAGTAGTCGTCGTCGTCGTCGTCGTAGTAGTAGTAGTAGTAGTAAACCGAGAACAATAGGGTGCATTGGATAATTACAAGCACCATAAATTTCTTAGACATAGCTACATACTGGCAGTCATGTAACCCTGAAGCACCTGGAGCACCGAGTGAAATGAAAGTGGAAAAACAAGTGGTGAAAAGATGATAGGCTAACAAAAGTCACAGAGAAAAAAAGGAACAGAGAAGGTGAAGATGGGATAATCAATGTCGAATCAGAAATGTATTCAGCCTGGCTTTGAAGATGCTGGCATTAGGGCCACTGTATACGTCATCTGACAGTGAATTCCCCATGGCAACCATTCGAGGAAGGAAACACCTCTGCAACGGGATAATACGGCATCTCATGGGTTGTAATGCTTGTGAATTCTGGGCTGAAGAATACGTAGTAGACTCTGACGGTATTTATGCATCAGGAAGCCGACCATACAATGGATGATTCGAGTTCAACCTGATCTTATAAAGCATACACTGAGAACTAACAGTACGCGTTTGTTGCAGGGTAACCTCTACACAGAAATGATGCCGTTCTGAAAATTCTTTCAGTCAACTGAAAATGACAAGGGGCTGCAAACAACCACATAGGCGAGCAGTACTCAAGAGCTCGCAGAATGAAGCATTGGAAACAACTGGACGAAATGGAGGAATCAGCAAATATCCAACAGGCTTTTCTAAGTATAGCAAGCTTCTGGCTAGCAGTCCAAACCACGGAAAGAACATGGCTTTCAAATGTCTGTTTGGAGTCGAACATAACTAAAAGGCTTGTAAATTTCTGGACTCACATAATTCAGAACCATTTAGACAGTGAATGCCATGAGAGAGACGGTGATCTAGAGCAGCTGACAATCAGACTCTTGGTTTTTTTAGGATTCACCTTCTTGTGTCCCATTTCTGACACCACTCATACATACTTGGTAAGTCTCTGTTCGGAGAGTCGCGAAGAGGTTAGCATGCCTTAGGTGAAGGAATGATTTAAACTAGACTGGAATCCTCAGAATAACAGAACATATTATTTTCAACAGTACTGAAAAGATCTCCAGTGCATATTATACTGTAAATAACAAAGAACTCCAAATACTATCTTAAGGAACCCCAGAATGAACACTGAGCAGTCGACTACGGCCGTCAACACGAACGCAATTTAACCCACCGTACAGAAATTCCCGGGTAACGCAAAGAACAGGACCACCAATACCAAATCTAAACAGTTTATGCATCAGTCTGTCGTGAGTTCCACAGTTAGAAGCAGCAGAAAAATTTCACTAAACTAACCTAGCCTCAAATCCTTGATCGAGAGCTGACTTAAGCTTAGTGCATGTGATAAGCAGAACATCAGTAGCATCATAGTTATTACAATATGCAAACTGGAGTGGATACGAGACACCAGATCGTTCCAAATATTTTGACAGTCTCTCGAAAACACTAGCCACTCAATAAGCTTTCGTAAGGATAGGCGTGATGGATACTGGTCGATAGTTGGTGATAATGGACCTTCTGGTATTAGTGTGATGCTAGTTACTCTCCAACATGGGGGAAAGAAGCCTGAACTGAACAGTATTCTTATCACACTTAGGCGCTAGAACATCAACAACCTTTTAAAAAACAAAGGGAACATTCCAATAGGATCAGCACCACGCTATGGGGTCTAGATCACTCAGTAGTTGTTTGACCTCTTTCGACTATAAGGCAGCCTTGCAGAATCCATGATCAGGGATATTGCCGTCACTATGAAGGGTTAAACTATTCTGACTGAGCTTCGAGCCGAAGTGTGTCATCAATAACTAAGCCTTACCTTCCAGATCATTACCAACTGATCAGATGAAATACGGACAGACATTGACGAAGATGCTCTGACAACAAACAACTTCAAGGAAGACCACCCTTTATGAGGGTTAACAGCAACCTACAAAGTCTCACGAGCAGAGGCAGAAGTAAGGAAATAACACTCATTAGAACTTTACATATGTTCAGCAAATGAACGAGTCTGAACATGGGCATCCTATAAGTCAGGTTAACGCGAACGAGATTGAGACCAGCGACGGTAGGCTTCCGGCTCAGCATTCTGAGCTGCTCGGCATTCATCTTTTAACCAGGCGTTATTTGTTGAACAGATGGTGATCTTCTTGCACGGTATCATTCTTTGAATGATGGAACCAAGAGCATTGCTGAGTGAATCATCTGAGTCTGAAGATGCTGAAATGGTCTTACAGTCAGTATCAGAAATATTCTCCTCACAGAATGCCAATTAACTCGGATTTAAAATAGACGTCCTTCCGACTAGCCATGGTGGGCATTGCCTGTCTCAAGTTTATGGAGAAACTAATCGTGGAATAATCAGATGAACCTAGCGGAGATTTAATACTGAAAGTGACTAATTCAAGAACATTAGTGAACAACAGATCCAGGCAGTTTCCAGGCAGTTACCGACTACAGTGGCAATCCAGAGACAAGTTGAGCACAACCAGTAACGTTTGGAAAGTCAGTAGCTGCACAACCATGAATGTTGGTCAGAGAGACTGATCCAAACCACTCCCTAAGGTCAGCATTGAAGCCATCCACAACGATCATTGCAGCTTTGGAATCTTCTTACTGAATTACCAACATCGAAGGCAAAAGGCTGTCGTAGATGAAATCATAACCATTAGGGTTCTTGAATTCACCGAAAATATAAAAGTTGTTATGCTTTGAGCAAACACGAATCAGTACAGTCTCGTGACAACTGCACTAGTGAGCTGTCTTCCAGCAAGCTGAATATCTCTTCATAATGTATACCGACATGCCTCGCCAACGATCAGACTGATCCAAGCGCATTAAGATTCGATGATTCAGTCTTGGTATAAGGAGTTCAGCATTGTGGCGCCATATGAAAAAGTTTCGGAACAAAACAAAACATCGGAGTCTGGGGAGGCGACACTTAAATCATGAAGATGTTTGCATAATTCTCCAATGCTTAAGAATAAAACTTTACAATATTAACGTCTTACAACAGGGCCAGCGTTAGAATCAGCATTGCTAGCACATAATAACATGATACAGTTGACATATAAAACTAAATAAAAAATCAACATAACATAAACATGAATTAAATACTTATTAGAATTCAGGAGTAATAAGTTGAAGACATAATCAGTTCACAGTCAAGATCCAAGTGCAAGTCCACAACCAGAGTCGAAGCCAAAGATAGTGAAAGTATAACAGCAAGGACTAATGTTTACATCACCCGATTAGAGTAAAAGATCTCTCCAGAAATTTTTGCTCAGACCTTCCAAAAATGATGGGCAAGAGAGAAACTTATTGGCAAAGGGATGCCTTTCTTAGGTGGGCGTTACTCTCAATGGAACACTGATAGACCGTCCTACCGTCATTACCTCCACTTGGAGACCAGGCTCACTGACATAACCCAATCTTATAACTGGATGGTGGGTAGAAGCTGCGATACTGCGAGCATAAATCGGGATGCGCAGTTTCACATCAAGGAATGAATACAAGCAGAAAGAAAGAGTAGTTGAAGAATGAAAAGAAATAATAACCAGAGTAGAAGAGTAAAAATGTAGATAAGATAGAATGAAAAATAGTGAAACAAACAGGTAAAATATAAGAAAAAGAAAGCACTAGACTACACTGTCTAGTGGAAGGAAGAATGATGAAGAGATGGAAGATCGGGTGGGCAACTAAGGCAGCACGGCAGACTCCGCTCCTGCTAAGTGGTTGGCTTAAGGGGCTCATTTGCCATTTGACAGGTCTTTTCGTCCTTCAGGGTGTCCAACCACCCTCCTCACTAGCCTAGACCAATGGGGTTGCCAGTTTCGACGTCGACGATCCGACCATGAAACAGATAATGGATTACGTATTACCAGCAGAACAACAATGTCGGTCCCGACACTGATCGAATGATTGATAATCAAATTAATATAGACTGGCATTTTGTTTCAAGCTGTATAGATGACGTTATTTAAAATAGCTGCGGACATAAGCAGGATGGACGTCGTAAGTAAAAGACAAATTTCGGACTATTATGGAATGTAAAAGGCAGTTACAGTGACATCTGAAGAAACTGAAAGGAAAAGAAATATGGTTAGATGTTACAGGCATTCAAAGAAGTCATACTGTTTAAGTACCGAAAAAAAAAAATGTCCCTGAAAGAGAGACTGTGCGTGATATTGGAAAATACAAACAATAATTGGTTTGGAAGAAGAGAATGGAGCAGCAATGCTGAAACAGAAGGAAAGGGAAGAGTGTTCGAGAGATAGACATAGGTATACGAGGACAAAGTAGACCCCAGGAGGTTCATAAGAGAAAGCAAGATGTCGGATATAATGATGAACATGATGATGTGGTGATGATAAAATTCAAAATCATTTGCAAATGAAATGAGTTAATAACGTCCAGGAAAAAAATGCATGTGAGTGAGAACAAAAGCAAAACAAAAGACGAAAAGAAAGAATACGAGAACGACCAAACAGATTTGAGATTCAACATCAGATAGACACAAAAACACCGTGATTTGCAGCGTACAAATGAAAAATAATTTGTTTGAGGTTGATGCTTTTAAATACCTTGGAGAAAAGTATTTGGGTAACTTAATTCTGATTTGACTGGTAGCATGGTTTGTTGGAGGTTATGAGAACGCTGCAAGAAAGTATTTTGCTGCCGACATTCTCGTATGGAGTGAAACCTGAACAGTGACAGAGAGAGAGAGAGAGAGAGAGAGAGAGAGAGAGATCTAGGTTACAAGCAGCAGACATTTTCTTTTTCAAAACAGGTGTATGTATTATCAGTATGGATGATGTAAGTTACTGAGAAATGTTAAAGTATTCTGAAATGAAAATCGGTGATTGGAGTGAGATGTGGAATGAACGGATTAAATTTAACATATTTGCCTCAATTACAATCTAATTCCTTTGTCAATGCAAAAAATACAATTAAAATTGGTAACTGGAATGTGAGAACGCTAAATCATGACGGTAAAATCGATGAGTTAGCGAAGGTTTTTCAAAATTACGGACTTGATATTTGTGCTCTGACAGAAACTAGATTAACTGGAGTCGATAAGTTGGATTTGGAGGATGGTATACGTTTATTGATATCTGGTCGACAGGACGGAATGCATTATCAGGGAGTAGGATTGTTGCTGGGTTGTAAGGCAAATAAGGCTTTATGTGAGTGGGATCCTATAGATGAGCGATTGTTATACGCACGGTTTAAATCAAATCTCTACTATTCTATTTTATTTATCGAAGTGAGTTCCAGAGAACTTTTAGTGAAAGTAAGACAAATATGTTAAAGATTGAATGAAGACATTATCAAGGAAAAATTATCTTTCAGATGGAAATTATGTGAAAATACTAAATACTTGTGTGAAACAAAAGCAAAAAATATTGAAGGAGAAACTGAGTGGAAGAAGTGGTTATGGAGGAAGACAGACAGACAGACAGACAGAGAGACAGACAGAGAAATCTAGGTTACAAGCTGCAGACATTTTCTTTTTCAAAACAGATGGAAAGAGCATTTTGAGACAGTTCTTAATAGACCAATACCACCAGAAGAGGATATACCGTCTGCTCAGGAAGATTTAAATATAGAAACAGGAGAGTTGAGGCTTGCAGAAGTGGAGAAAGCAGTAAAACAGTTAAAGAATAATAAGGCACCAGGGGAGGATGGTTTATTTCCGGAAATGTTTAAAGTGGAGGGGATAGATTAATAATGATCTTGACCAAGCTATTCAATAAGATATGGGTGACGGGGTTACTACCATCAGTTTGGAAGAATGGTGTAATTGTTAAAGTTCCGAAGAAGGGAGACCTGAGTGAATGTGGTAATTGGAGGGGAATCTCTTTGTCACCGATAGCTTTGAAAGTTTTCAGTAGAGTGTTGTTAAATAGGTTGGTGCCGGTGGTTGAGGGTATTCTGAGGGATGAACAGGCTGGTTTTAGAAAGGGACGTGGTTGCAATGATCAGATCTTTATAGTTAGGCATTTGATGCAGCAAGTTAATGAAATGAGAGTACCGTTAAGTCTTTGTTTTGTTGATTTTGAAAAGGCTTTTGATAGTGTTTCGAGAAAGACTATCGGGAAGATCATGAGACATTATGGAATACCAGAGGAGTTTGTGAGGGTCATTATGAACATGCATGAGGACACATTTTGTAAAGTGATGGTTGATGGTTGTCTGAGTGATTCGTTTGAAGTCAAGTCCGGAGTAATTCAAGGTGGTGTTCTATCGCCTTTACTATTTATATTGGTCATTGATTACATTATGAAACGCGTTGGAACAGAAACCGGTGCAGGTATACTTTGGGGAGAGAACAGGAAACTTTTGGATTTAGATTATGCAGATGATATAGTTTTGATTTGTGATGGGCCAGAAGAGATGCAGAGAGTGTTGGACTGTTTGGTGAGTGAAGGTCGCAAGGTGGGTTTGGTTATTAATTGTGGAAAAACTGAAATAATCAATATGAATATGGAAAATGCGCAGGAATGTGTAATTGGAGGTATGGTTGTAAAGCAAGTTGATAAGTTTAAATATTTAGGTACTAATTTAGCTAAGGATGGTTCTTTGAACTTTGAATTCGAGGAAAGGTTAAAGAAGGCTAATCAGGCAATGGGAATGCTTAAAAATATTTGGAATAATAAAAATTTTTCTGTCCATACAAAAATCAAACTTTATAAGGTAATGGTTAGGAGTATCTTAATTTATGGACACGAGTCTTGGTACAGCACTGTGACTATGGAAAATAAATTCTTAGTGTTTGAAAATAAAGCACTTAGAAGAATATTAGGAGTTAAGTGGTGGGAAAGGATACCAAATAGTAGAATTAGGGAAATAACAGGAGTGCAGCCGATCGATGAATATGTTAGATTCTCACGATGGAAGTGGCTAGGACATGTGTATAGGAGACAGGGAATAGTACGAGGTACACCAGGGTGGGTGGCACGTGGTAGGAGAGGTAGAGGAAGGCCAAAAGAGACGTGGGTGAGGACAATGAGACGGGAAGCTGGAGATGAGTGTTGGGGAGATCTTGAGGAGTTAGCACAAGATAGGATGTGGTGGTGTGAGTTCATCGAGGCCCTATGCATCCCCGAGGGTGCCACAGGAAATGATTGATTGATTGATTATTTAGATGTTACAGACAATGTTAAAAATTGTACACAGACTGGGTTGCAAAGAACGTCACAGAAAGTGAGACTGAGAGTAATGTTGGAAGAGGCAGGCCTTATATGAAATGGAAGAGAGCAAAGTATAAATATCGGTAGGGGAAGAGGAAGAGAGGTGACTTTGAGATGGAAAAAGGTATGTGAGGACAAGTGAAATTGGAAGAGGTTCTCTCATGACAATCCCCAGCCAAAGGGCTCCTAGGAAAGACTAAGATATCGGAGATGGCGATGATGGTGATGATGATGATGTCCATTTTTATTTCCTGTGCCAAAGTTTTTATTTACCTCATAATCTCTACATGATTATGTTCTTTATCTTAAAGTTTGCACATAAAAGAGCTGAGCCCGCAAAGCTTCTCCTTTTCATCAGGCACCTGGCAGTGCAAAGGAGTCGTCATTAAACTTGTACAAACTGAATTTAAAGTTAGGTTGATCAATGAAAACGAAATACACACAGAATATGCAAAATAACATTTAGATCACATAGAAGACCAGTAAAGAATCTTCAAGGTGAAAAAATACTTACACTACTATGCTGTATTCACTTTTTTTTTTTTTTAAATAACAGAACGGAGGAAGGAAAAATAAATAGGAAAAAAAAATAATCCATACACCAGATTACTGGTGTCCTCTATTCATAAAATATCTGTAACAGTTAGACTTGAACAGTTGTGGGTTGAAATTTGGAGGAAAACAACTCTGGGGAAGCGAGTTCCAGAGAGATGCAGTTCGGGGAATGAAAGAATTCTGATAGGCAGAAGTTCTGCAATATGGTTGAGTGACATTCCAGTCATGAGCGCTACCAGATGCCCGTGTAGCACGAGGGAAGGCATGGAGAGGTGCAGAAGACTACTGCGGGAGGTAAAAGGGTTTCGGTTGTCTCTTAGATGAGCTCAAAGAGTGTGTTTCTATAACGTTAGCTGGAAGTGAGTTCCTACTCTGACACCCCCTATAACGACTGAACAACTTAGTATGAGTCGAGTGTATGGAGAGTGCTTTTAACTAGTTGTTGTTCCTCAGGCTACTATGCTGAGAGTTTATAAACTGCTACTGAATAAACAGCATACCATGTTATTAAGTGATTTAAAAGCAATGACAGCAGCAGACAACCCGAGAATGTCAAATAAGTTCAAAAGGTATAACTCTCGAAATAAAGGCTAAAGGCTTGGTATGGTGCAGCCTTATGAAATAAGTACTCATTCTTCTCTCTCTCTCTCTCTCTCTCTCTCTCTCTCTCTCTCTCAGCATAAAAAAAGTTTATGGATGCTATCTGAAGCAGAATTTTACATTGAAGTTTTGAAATTATTTGCAAGAGACAGTTGGGCGTCAATAATGTGCGATATGGAACGTTTAGTGACTGCTTCACCAAAGCAACGCATCCAGCAAATCAATTTTTGTTTCCCTACAAGTTTTGGTCAAGAATATAATTTCATTAGTCCATGAAACACCTTATGCACTTGACTTCGTACTGTACCGCCCCCGATGTTTGCCGTACTGAAACTCGTAATGAAATGACATTGATTTGACACGCCTGAACACAAACATTCTGGAATCAAAGGTCCAGTGGTGCTTCGATCAGTGGCAGTAACATTGAAGCGAATGAGTGAGTGCAGGATGCAAACACTTTGAAAGGGATAAAAGAATTGTATAACCTTGCCAGCCATTATCAGCCCTTCCCTTTTCGTATCACAATCCACAGAAAGCCCGATTGCCTCTTATTAATTAAATATAAAATACAGCAGTGCTCTGCAACCGTTTGCATATCATGGCACATTATTCAATTTCACGAAATCTTGCGGCACACGTAATAAATTTTTGACAGTCAGTGACAGCACTGCTTACTTATTTTTACTTTTGCTAACACACAATGAAGGGAAACAACATTTGCTAGGAGCGTATTGAAAGTAATTTGTAGGATATTTTAGTGTTCAAAGTACTTAAAAATTAGGAAATAAAGATTATTTTGAGTGCATACTGTATTATGCACATGCTTACTTCACATCTGAGAGTTTTCAAAATATATACAAGCATTTTTTTTTTTTCCCGCAGAAGATAAACTCAGGCAATTTTATCGAAACAGACTATTAACTGAAAAAATTTATAAACACTTATTAAGAAAAAAAATCATTTCAACTTTATGTAATAATAATAAGTCAAAGTGTTTTCCCAGAAAATATATGGATATGATACGCTCACTAAAAATAAATGAGAAACTTGTACATATTTAGAGAAAACAGATACTTCATGTCTGGTTCTGTTAAAGAAAAAAACACACGAAGTTACTTATCGAGTGGCTTGAGACATGTCTTAAGGTTACCTCATTTAAGTTTGAAGTTAAAAATTTCTTAATATCCAAATCTTCTCAATCGCCTTCAAAGAGAGGTAACCAACTGATGTTTCAGCAGCCGATGCAAAAGGATCACGAACGCACTGTCCTGTGTTCACGAGTTTTGTCCTACGTATTATTCTTACCGAGAGAATAGCTCAGTGTCAGGGAAAGCTCTCCGAATATTAGCATTAAAACTCCGGCGGCCAATGATCCTACATGTGCAAGACACTCTCTGGCCAAGGCACATTATTACTGAATGATTCATGCATACACTCCACAACGTTTTACTCATGTCCAAATGAGACAATTACTGGCGACGATTTCTTACGTAGCTTACTCGTATTAAAGGAATACATGTGAAAATGGTGAACTTTGATACACCCGTATATTAATTTCAATTACTAACATACCTATTATTTTATTGATGTATTATTAATAATAATTTCCCCTGATAATTTTAAATAGGTGGAGGGTAATGCATCGAAACATACTAGGAAGCATTTGGCGCCACACTAGTTGCGGAGCACTGAGTTACTGAGACAATATAATTTTTCTTTCTTATCATCAGTCGTGTCTGCACCGTTGATGGTGGTCACTCTTTCATTGTTTCTGTGTTCATCAAGATCCCTAACATATGTTTTCAGTCCTTGTCGGTTTGCTTTCAGCCATCTCTGGTGCTCTGTAATACCAACCCATACTCCCTGCCACCATCCCCTCCCACTGCTGTCATCCACACCTACAGTACTGTTAACAACCTTATCCACTGCCACCATTTCCTCTCCGCTTCCATCAGTACATACAAACTGCCACCATCCTTACCCTTTGTCAACAGACCCTACCTTCTGCGAGGAGATTCTATCCACTGCAGCTTACTTACCCACTGCCATCAACCCCTATCTACTGTACTGTGATCAACCTCTGTTCACTGCCACCAGCTCATACTTAGTTCAATCAAGACTATCAACTGCCACCAGCTTTTACCACCACCAAACTCTACTCACTGTCACCATCACCCACCAAGGTCCATTTTTTTTTTGCTCTACTCTTTGCCACCATCGCTATCCACAGCCACCACCTTTTTCCTCTGCCACCAGCCTTATCTACTATCACTATCCCTACCCACTATCACCAGCCCTTCCTACTCTCATCAACCCTACCCACGGACACCAAACCTACCTACTGCCACCAGCCCTACCCACAGCCCCTAACTGTACCCATTGTCACCAGCCCTATCCACTGCCACCAACACTATTCATTGCCACCGGCTCTATCCACTGCCATCAGCCCAACACACTCCCACCAGCCCTACACACTACCACTAATCCTACCCACTGCTACCAGCCCTACTCACTCCCACCAGCCTACAGTACACACTACCACGACCCCTACCCACTGCCACAAGTCCTAAGCGCTGCCACCAGCCCTACTCACTACCACCAGCCCTACACACTGCCACCATCTCTACTCAGTCACCAGCCCTACACACTGCCACCAGCCCTACACACTACCAACAGCCCTACACACTGCCACCAGCCCTACACACTGCCACCAGCCCTACACACTACCACCAGCCCTACACACTGCCACCAGCCCTACACACTACCACCAGCCCTACACACTGCCACCAGCCCTACACACTACCACGACCCCTTCACACTGCCATCAGCCCTACTCAGTCCCCAACCCTACATATTGCCACCAGCCCAACACACTGCCACTAGCTCTACACACTGCCACCAGCCCTACACACTACACAAACCATACCCACTGCCACCAGCCATGCCCACTCCCACCAGCCCTACACACTCCTACCAGTCCTACCCACTCCCACCAGACCTACTGATTGCCACCAGTACCTCCCTGACTGCCAACAACCCGCTTACACCCAGTCTTCATCAACCAGGCTCAGGATCGCCTACTGGTCCATGAACACCTCAGGAACACTTGGGTCTGTCAGACCCAGGCATATAGGAATGCTGAATTTGTACACATGTTTCATTTAAAGAAGTCCTGAATATCTTACAATTCATAAGGTCTTTTCGATTACAAAATTATGCAAATATGTTTTGATTCACTTAACTCTCTCTATATTATTTTAAATTGGACAAAAACACTGACAAAAATATATATTTTTTGGTAGTAACCATACAAGAAAAACAAAGAACATTATGAGTCTAGCACTTGTGTCACAACTTGAGAAATGGAGGTCCCTTTTTCTTGATGAGAAGCATGGATCGCACCACCTCCTCTGAGAGGCGTGAGTCTCTCAGACCCGTGCACTTTACCTCCTCAGGTACACGTGAGTCTCATAGACCCGAAATGTAACCTCTGGGTGATATAAAGCAAAAACAGAGAGTGAGCCGAAAATAATCCCCCTACACCTTGCATGGGCACAAAAAGTTTAGCAGCCACTGAGAAGGATAGGGATCCCAGGTATCTAGAAGTTATTGAACTAGTACACTACCTAGAAAAAAATATCTATCTATCTATCTATATATATATATATATATATATATATATATATATATATATATATATATATATATTTATTTATTTATTTATTTATGTACAGATGGGTCTGTCAGACCCAGGTGTTCTTGAGCAAGGTTAATCGACTTTCACAAATATTCTTTCCATTTTGCTCTGCCCCCTCTTTTTTCGAGTCGAGCTGTTGATGCATAGATTATCTCATCTAGCTCCCAAGTAGAAAAATCTGAGTTTAGTTCCTTTGCAGGGCAGGCTTTCAAACATATTTTATTTCTCCTTTATTCCTGCTCACAAGAAATAGTTGTGGGTTGTGGGCTGAGGAGGTTGGACTTCAGGAGTATATTTATTAAAGTTTATTCTTGTTATCTGCTGACTCCAAAAAAATAAAATCATAACTTGATTTTTTCCTAAGGTAAATCAAATGTATTATCGGATTCAAGGAGATAATGATCCTCCTCTATTTGAGGAGAAGATATCTAGTCCTTCCCCTTGTTCTCTTCTGCCTGCCAGCCCATTATTAGATCCCTAATGATCAAATCGGTCGGGGACTATAGGTTTGTGCGGTTCTGTTGGTACATCAGTCCGTCCACAATTTCGTGTTTTTTCTTTAACTTCCACGTGCATGGACAGATTTTGATACAACTTCACACAATTGTTCCCCATATCATGACGGAGTGTCTCGCTCAACAACCATCCACCTATTCCCAAGGTCAAGGTCACATTTGGTGCTCAAACAAGGTAGGGTGCCGTCATACTAAACAGCCATACCTACATTCGTGTCCGCTCTGTAACTTCCACATGCATGGCCAAATTTTGATATAACTTCACACGATTATTCCTCATACAATGACGGTGTGTCGCGCGCATAACCGTTATCATCTGGTAGGGGATTTGTAGTGCATGGCAATACATCATTCAGTAGTGCATTGGATACATCATGCATACAAACTGGGAGCTGAAAGAAGGGTAAAGTGAAAATGAGCAAAGGAGCGAATGTGAGCGATGACCTGTATGTCACTGTTATGAACCCCAATTCCTGTGCAAATATGAAGCATAACCCGTCCACTCACAGATATTGCAATTTTTTATGGAATGAAATAACTGGTGATTTCCATCCATGCAGCTCTGCTGATTAAAAGTGAACGATGGTGAAGGTCATTGCAAGTGCTTTGTTATTTCTAACAAAAGCACACTACTTGGAGCAATAGTCTTAAACAAAATGACATTCCTCTAACACAATTCAGCAATGGCGGATCCAGAGTGAGGTGAAGGGGCTCAAACCATCGTCAATGACTATTGGCCATAATGAGAAAATATTTTAAATCTCGTCAGTGTCATTAATCAAATTTCTGTGAACTGACTGAAAACATATTTCCACTATACATACTGGACCACTGTCTTCTGTAAAGTATGCTGAAAAATCACGAACTGTATAAGAAAAAGGAAAGTTTACAAAAAATAAAAATGCCAGGGTGAGAAGTATATATTGCTGAAAAAAAATCAGCTGTGTAAATCTCATGGAATCGGCAGGATAATAAGTAACTGATGATTAACCATGACGAGTAGACAATGCGGAAAATCGTGTGATATCCACTAATAGCAATGTATGAATTTCCTTGTCTCACAGAGGGGTGCTCTGGTGTTGGAGTGGACGTTAATATGATACACTTGCTGGGACAGGGAACAGCTTCAGGATTTGAATTTCGTTAACACAAAACTCTGCTGATCTACCACAAGACCCACCAACTTGCCATAAAAAAACACCCCTGGTTATACACCAACCCGGAATGTGAGAGCCCAAGCATGTATTCTATTTGGACGGTGGATGTATACGCCAATGTGGTGATATGTGATGGAGTGTGGATAGTAGTAGAATTGCTGGGTTTTACGCAAGGGCTGTTAAGCCTAAACCCAGAGTCGGACTCATAAAAATTCATCTCATTAACTTTGATTCATCTGCATGAATCATGTATGGGAAACTGAATGGAGCCTTCTTTTTTAGCTTTATCAAACGAATTAATTCTGTCCGATAAACGCGCGCGCGCACACACACACACACACACACACACACACACACACACACACACACACACACACACACACACACACACACACCGCTCGTTGGTGCAGTGGTAACGTTCTCGCTTGCCATCTGGTAGACGGGAGTTCGCGCCTCGCTCAGGTTGCGAAAAGCTTCACTGACAAAGTGGGTGGTTACTGTCCCCCTCGAGCAAGGGGACGGGTGTGTGCGTGTGTGAAGGTCACAGCCTTGCCCTTAGATCGGACTATATGAGCTCTCAGCTCCCTTCCGAGAGGATAAAAGCTGACGATCACGACCATCAAGTGATCCTGACCGACCCGGTGAATTACACACACACACACACACACACACACACACACACACACACACACACGCACACGCACGCACGCACAAAGTGCATAAGGTTTTAGACCGGACAAGTGCATGAAGGTACACAAAATTCTCCTTAGGACCAATACAGTAAAGTCAAAATTACAATCTTAAACACAAATATGAAGAAGAGAAACAAACAGCAGGTCACACGAGCTCGCGTTGGCATTTTCAGATCGATGCATGATATGGGACGACATTTATAAAATGTCCTAACCAAATACTGAGTATCGTACTACATATTTTAAAAATAATGATTACAGGTATAAAAAAAAATGCCTTGGAGACTAGTTAACCTTAAGAATTTACTCGGGATATTTTACGAACACGGATTCTGAACAATAGCATCCTGTGCTTAGTCATATTTCGCAAAAGTGTGTAACCTCTCCACCGATTAAGCCACAGCCTCCCCCCCAACTATTCCCTTGCTCACTTCTCTATCACATTTCGCTGTCCTCACTGTACCTGTTATCTTTCCTACCTGCTTCCCGTTCTTCTTCGTAACATTGCCTGAATTTATGAAGCCACTCACATTTTCCACGTCCTAACATTTCAGCATTACTATGTACTTCTTGACTTCGTTTCCTCTGAATGACCATATGTTTATACTCTGATCCATTGGCTTAAGATTTCGTTACTTACACACATTTCCATACCGATTAGGGCGTCGGGCTATGGATAGATAGATAGATAGTGTAATGTACAGAATTTCAAATTTTTGAATGTGGATTTTTATCCAAAATCTAAGCTGACCATAATTTTATAATGCCTGCTTTGGACCTTACCTAAGCCTGCTCAATGACAACTCTGTATTTCCGCTATCCACAGTGTTATGGTACTGAATTTCTTGTTTAACTATTTTGCATTTATTTACGCACGTAAATAGCCTGCTTTTTACAGCTTAGTAACAGACGACTGTATATATATGAGAAAAATCCTACAGGGTGAAGGTAGTGAGAGACGTCACAAAATTGTATCATTTCTGTCAAAGGGGAGGGGAATTATCTAATCCACCAGCTAACACAACTCTCGGTCATTTACTGTACATCTCCAACCCACTCTTCTACGTCAGCCAAGGTCCTACTCCCGATCCCACTCACATACACTATTCGAGTCAATCTCTCACTCTTCAGTATCCACTCCTGGCAAAATTATCTCGTGGTATATCTCTTAATACGTTCCAGCACATCGAGATCAATACCACAGTGCTTCCAAACGTCCTCTTTATCTGCCTGGCTGTCCACATACCTCCTCATACTCCTCTCTGATCTTTTTTTCTCCTCATACTCTTCATTTTTATTCTTTTAGCATAGTCCAAGCATCACTGTTATATGTCAGAATTGGGATCACAGTACTATTTTTTTTATGTTCCCAACACTGGGCATAGGTTTCACAGCCTGTTCCCGAGACCCAGCAATCCTCCTACATACCACACACCTCCGCATGTCACCACTTCGGCGCCAACACCCATCGTCTATAGTGAATATATGCTAGCGTTGTCTCGTACAGGACTGTTGTACTGGTGTTAGAGTGGGTGTATTTGCGACACGTTAGCAGGTCTTCTGTTTTTTTTTTTTTTTTTTTTTTTTTTTGTGTCCGACTCAGGGCATAGGCTCCACAGCCTGCTCTCAAGGCCCAGTAGTCCTCCTACATACCATACTCCTCTCTACATGTCACCACTTCGGCACTAACACCCACCGTCCATATTGAATACATGGTAGGGTTGACCAATAAAGTCTGCTTTATGAAATTCAAATCTATAAACTGTTCCCTGCCCCAGCCGGGATTCGAACCTGTGTCCATTGGGATTGCAGGCCACCTCTCTATCGATTAAGCCACAGCCTGCCCCCAACTACTGTTATGCAACTATATCTTTATTTCCTTGCTCACTTCCCTATTAGTGGTAGGTGGTGGCGACCATCATCCACTCACTTGATGTAGTGCTGCCTACTTCCTTAGCCTTTATCATTCTTTTTCTCTGCCTGCCCTCCTCTCTTCCTATTTCTCCCATCTTTCCTGTCACTTCTTATTGCTTTTCATTCCTTTACAAGTGGCTTTACATTGAGTGACAAGCCAAATGGTTTCTTGTAAGCCAAGAAACCATTTACAACGCTGGGTGGTAACCATATAACCAAACCATACGTGCTCCCTACGTGTCGACAAGTGGGTTGGTGGAGGGTTAGTGCCCCTCCCCGTAAAACAAATACGTAACTCAAATGGCTACCCTTTACGGGATTATGGCGTCTGGCAATAGATAGATAGATAGATAGACTTCCCTATTACATTTCACTGTCCTCACTGTACCTGTTATCTTTCCTCCTTGCTTCCCGTTCTTCTTCGTAACACTGTCTGAATTTATGAAGCCACTCATGTCTTCCACGTCCTAACATTTCAGCCTTACTATGCACTTCTTGACTTCGTTTCCAGTGAATGACCATATGTATATACTCTGATACCTTGGCTATAGATTTCGTTACTTACACTCACTTCCATACCGATTAAGCCTGGCAACTCCCAGTCATTTTCACTGAACAGAAAATAGCACCAGCAAACAACAGATCAGATAATTTTCAAATACCAACCCTATCCCAGGAAAAACACTCAAACATCTACCGACCTACCTTGCATTTGTTTCATAACACTATTCAGATATATATTCAACACTTATGGAGACATGGCATATTCCTGTTGCAGTCTAACATTCCAATCCCTACGCTCCCATACATATTCTTTACAGGTCCCAAATATTTTGTAGCGTGCCATAATTACTTCCCGCAGTGCTTGATGTCTTATGCACCATCAGTTTTCTGCCCTCCATAATGTTTCGATCCATTCCTTCAGTATTTCTAGAGATATTAATGCTGACAGCCGGACAGACCTCGTGTCATTTTTAGGAGACTTCCAGCCATGACGGGTTTCAAATGTGAAGGACATTGGTCCTAGTACACGTTGACTGCCAGAGCATGAGTATCCAGGATATTTACCATTAATTTTTTGTGGGGCTTGCCTGGTTGATCACTCTTGCCTTAAAAGTCCAAACAGAGTAGCCTAACGCCTAGTCTCTACTTTTCTGATGAGGGAAGGAAAGGACTGAATAATAGCTAGATGGATATTATACATGGTGCTTGTTTTTAATGTTTTCAAGGTCTATGATTACCTGGATCTTACATTTGCATAATCAAAGAAAAACTCATTATCTTACACGAATCATATTGTTACTACAAACCTTAAGAGCATCTCTGTAGAGGAATATTTATTAGTTATTTATGGATGTTGGTGACTGTGAAAGTGCTGTACAGGGTGGTTCACACCAAAAATGGTTGATTCGCACTTTCTTGTCACATTTGCATGTGCCATCGATAAATATTGCCTTGTCTTAAACCTGGAAGGCGAGTGCACATTTTGGGGAATGAGAAAAATAGTATGTAATCCATGATACTCTCATTATCACTAGAATGGGGCAAAAAGGTACACGGGGTTGAAAGATAGCTGTGAAGAAGTGCTGATGCTGAGGATAAATACAAATATTGCAGTGGGTCGTTTAAGGAGGTTAAGTTGGTCGTATTGCGTAGGTGATGCAAGGAAATTATGTGAACGGCATTAAGTACAGAAAGAAACCAATGATACAGAATTAACTATAATGCACTCAGAGAGCGTATACCCCCCCAATGCCATTAAAAAGGATCCGGATCCGGATCCGCGTATAAAGGATCCGGATCCACCCCAAAATTTAATCACTTTTTTTTTTTTTTTTTTTTTTTTTTTTGCGCCATGACCCACTTTTCGACAAAATTTCATTGAAGTTCATTGAGAACTTTTGGAGATATTGTGCAGCGTACTCCGGATGCAGATCCGCCCCAAAATTTAAACATTTTTTACTGGGACCATATAACACACTTCCACAAATTTTCATCAAAATCCGTTCATAACTTTTTGAGTAATCCCGGATCTGGATCCTTCGATATAGGATCCGGATCCGGATCGGTCCCCAAATTTCATTATTTCTTCCTTTGCTCATGGTCAACCCTTCCACAAAATTTAGTATAAATCCGTCCATAAATTTTTGAGTAATCCTTATAACAGACAAACAAACAAACGCAGGGTAAAATATAACCTCCTTGAAGGATGTAATTACTAGCAGGAAAGTAAGGCAGAGAGGAAAAAGCAAAGGGATGCGGTGGGAAATTATTTGGCAATGAAAAATGGAATGGATCTGCAAGCAAGCCCAACCCGACCATCATGAGATAACCCCATACATTGCCTTTGTGCTTCTTGAATGTTCGAGTTTTGAAACTTTATATGGAAAGTAGGCTAGATTTTATTTTGCTTAACAATGCAACATTACTAAAATAACTGACAAATGATACCGACACTACCATATTTGATCTTAGCTTATATGCATTTTAACTTATCAGAGTAAAGAAATCAAGTTATGTGGTAGGTGGGGGCACACACCATCCACTCACTCGATGTAGTGCTGCTATCGGGTGTCTGTCCTTTCCTCTCCTCCATCCTTCTTTCCTTTATTGTTTCCTCGTGCTTCTGCCTACAGGTGACTTTACATTCCCTCTTCTGTCTTTCTTTCCTTTTCCTTCTGCCTGTGGGTGACTCTACACTGAGTGACAAGCCAAATGATTTCCCTCCACACCAGGAAACCATTTATTTTGTTGGGTGGTAACCATACAACCATATTTTGGCGCCTGGTGGTTTAGTGGGTAATTACGGAGCTTCAGTCAGATTGAACCATCGTACTCGTAGGTTTATATCCAAGGGATGGTTTGGGTTTATTGCTCATGTAATGCCACTCAGGGATGAGTGAGGCTGGTCACTCTCATCTTAAATGTCAGTACCAACTTGCCTAGCCCCGGGCTCCTACGCTCCTCAGGGGGCAATGTAGGATTGGATGATGAATGATGATGAAAACAAGTTTCTTTATATTTTGTAAATGGTTCGAATTCACCTTCACTGAGTTATTTGAAATTCCCGAAGCTGGTAATGGATGTGTCCAAGGGAGGCCAACGATATACCCAGGGAATTATGGTGCTCTGATATGCAAACGTCCCTCATCTCCTCCCCCTCCCCCGAAAGGGAGTTGGTGGACTGACGAAGGCATCAGCCTGCAGTAAAGGGTTTACTTTTCGGATGGACCTATGGCTACAACTACCATTACTATCACTGCTATTCGAAATTCCCAGGGATGTGTTCATTGCCACACTAACCCTATTGTTAAAGCTTTGTAGCCAACATTTATACATATGTAACTCTTAATTCTTGTAATAGGTGAGTCTTGAGTTTTGGTTAAAGTTATTTTGGTAATTGAAGAGCAGATGGAGTTAAAGATGAAAACAGGGAGTTGATCTTGATTTATTTTCTTCAGACAAAGTCTAAGTTGAGCAGTGTATGTATTATATAGAGACTAAATATACTAAGTAAGTCTAGTTGGACCCCTCTTCTTATTCACTCTCTCCACTACCTGCCACTTCTATGGTCAGTCTCCTTCTGATCTCAGAATCCTACACTCTGGTGTAGCAGGGGTCGTGTCACGTGTGTTACACTGTTGTTGAAATGTTCTAGAAGCCTGTGTGTGTGTATGTGTGTGTATGGTCACGAGGCACTGTTCGCGGGCTATTTTGCTGGTGAGAGGCATTCTGGAGAGGTGCTAAGGTCATTTCCTCTTAGCACCTAGGTTGGCCATTGACCTAACCTCTAGACCATATATGTATGTTGCTAGCTATTATGTATTAAGATATTTTAGAGTCCTGGCACTATTTGCACCATGTCATTAAATGCATCCCTAAATTACACACACACACACACACACACACACATATATATATATATATATATATATATATATATATATATATATATATATATATACTCTTTCTCTATATATGTAGATAGATAGATAGATAGATAGATATAAATATATAGATCTATACAGTGTATATTAGGGTGTTCTGAAAAATTGAACCTTCAGGAAGTTGAAGGGCAAAGTGCTTATTCAGTTCCACTACTGGTGGGAACTACAACATAATTTGCCAATTTTCATTGGCCTTCTCAAACCAATGCCACATTTCAACGCGAGTTACAGTGCAAGTGATAACTCCCGCCTTGATCAAGCAGGGCTTGACGTGGGGGAACTCACGTTGTCTGTCTGATCTCTCCACTCTATTTGGAAGGAATCAAGGACTGACATCGCTGAAAAGAAAAAAAAAAAGAATTCCAGCCACGAACACCATTGATTCTCCATTTTGATGGAAAGCTCTTGTCCAACATTGATGGTAGCGGCCGCAGTGATCGCCTGGCAATTGTTGTTACAGGGATTGGTACGGAGAAGATGCTGGCGATCCCTAAGAACCCTGCTGGAACGGGCCAAGCAATGGGAATGGCAGTGCTATGGACTCTAGATGAATGGCCAGAAGTGAAGCCCTGGATTGCAGGGCTCTGTTTTGCTACTGCAACATCTAACACTGGGGTTCACAGCGGAGCTTGCTTTGTCATTGGAAGAGGTCTCCAAATCCCGCTGTTGTTCTTGGCATGCAGGCACCACATGTGTGAACTCATAGTGGCAGGGATCTTTGACCTCTTTTTCTCGTCTTCTGGTCCTGAAATTCCTCTCTTCGGTCGATTCAAAGAGTTCTGGAATAGAATTTATTTAGGCTAGATGAAAAATCCGAGTCGTGGATTGCCAACAGAGCCGAGGACATTGAACACTTCATACTGAGCCACATGGATCGTGTGCAACCCTGTGATGACTCCCTTGAGCTCCTCCAGCTGTCTTTGGCTTTTCTCGGCAAGAAGCCGGTACGGATGACGTTTCACCGTCCAGGTGCCTATCACAGAGCACGTTGGATGGCCAAAGGTCTTTACTGCCTCAAGATCTTCCTTTTCAGAAATCAACTGAAGGATGTAGGCTCCTTCCCCTTCACAAGGCATCAAAAGGAGGCCATCAGATGCATCTGTCTTCATCACCAACTATGTGATGCACTGGTTTGGAGCCGCCGCAAATGCTGTCGACGCTCCAATCAATGACCTCAATCTCCTGAAGAAGATTGAACAATTCAAAGAGGTGGATCCCTTTGTAGCAAAGAAGGCACTGGACAAAGTCAAAAGCCATCTCTGATACCTCAGTGAGGACCTGGCTCCACTAGCCATGTATTCTGAATAAGTCTTTGCTGAGGAAAAACAGGAAATGCATAAAAAGATGACAACAGCATTGCCGAGGAAGAAGGGTCTGCGCCGTTTGAACATGAAGACGGTTGATAAGGCATCAGATCTGAGAATCTCTAAGTTTGTCACTCAGAAGTCGAAGAACCTCTTCCAGTGCTTGAAGCTGGATACTCTAAGCATCAATGATCTCTGCCCCATTCCTGATGTCATGGACCACCTCAAAGTGGTCAATAACGCTGCTGAGCGGGCAGTCAAACTGGCAATGGACTACAACAGAGGCCTGACGAAGAATGAAGAACATAGACAGCTGATCTTCCAAGTTGTGCAGGACCAAAGAGCCCTCTACGATCGACCAAAAAATCCCACATGTAATATAATGATTATGCTTGTTCTATAGCTCAAAAATATTGTTTCTTTTTGTACCACACTGATTATTTTTACCTTTCTTCACCATATCCTTCATGTACTCAGATCAGTTAGATTTACAGAATGCAGGGGTAGTGAGGCACGACTTTACGTTTATATAAAAAAAAAAAAAAAAATTGCTTGAATGCTTTGTAAAGTGGAATCGATTGCACACCTTGCCCACCTAAGCATCCATTTTTTTTTCGCCCCTATAAAAGAACACCCTCATATATATATATATATATATATATATATATATATATATATATATATATATATATATATATATATATATATATATATCGGTGTGTGTGTGTGTGTGTGTGTGTGTGTGTGTGTGTATTTGATCATATGAAACGAATTGTCCTAATCATGGAGACTTATGTCGCAGCAGATATACAGTCGTGAACATTAATAAAGACACAGGAAGAATGCACATAGTCTACCACTAGAGGGCAGGTTAATCGCATACGTTCACCAACTCCTCTCCAACCACCCCCTCCTAAAACCTATCACCAAATCACTGATCTACTAAGAGATTAAAACTGAGATCAAAAGATCAGCTCCCTCATGTCATGCCGCATGCAATGTTTCATTTATTCTTATAGGTCTATTATTACATGCACAGATCCACCTTCAGGTCCATGGGAAGTAATTATTTTGAAGTCTTAGCAAACTTCAATAGAATAAGTCCACTGCATAGAGTTTGGTAATATTTAGCCAACGTCTTCTAAACGATATACTGTACCAAAATCAAGTAACAGCGAAAAGTTTTATGATTACTTCGCCATATCAGTTCTTGTCATCTGGGAAGCGACATACCCACCCACCCTCTCATCCACCTACCCACTCATTTACCTGCCCACTCAACCACCTTTCCACTCAGCTCACTCAGCACAACCCACCGACCCTACCCTGGCCACGCACCCTGACTAGCCACCTGGCCGACCCAACCTGCCCACCATTTCCGGCCAGCCACTCTGGTCACCCACAATTGCCACTCACCAGGCACACCCAACAATGCCACTCAATACATCCACCTATTCTTCTACCCACCCTGAACCCGTCCAGCCACCCAACTCACCAACCCAAAGACCCACCCACAGAACCCCAGCCAAGCAATATTCTCAGTTACCCCGGCGACCCACCATACCCATTCACCCTTAAGAGTCACAGTCCCCACACATTCCGACGACCCATCTTGCCCACAGACCCCGGCCGCCCATTCTCCTCACCCACGAGTGCCGCTCACCCTGCTCACCCGACAATGCCATCACATCCACCCACCCAACCCTTCCACCGTAGCCACCCGGCTCACCCATTCCATCTGGGGTAACCCCCATCCTATGCACCCACTCCTCCCACCGACCCACACTCCCACCACTCTCATTCACACCCCCACCATCCTTCTTACCCAATCCCATTCACTCCGTATCTCAGTCATCCATTCAGCGCCCACTCATCCACCGAAACTACCTCATCCAATTCTAACATATCGACCCACCCCCGACCAACCATCGATTCAGCCACCCACCCATCATGCCCACCCCACCCATCATCCACCAACAAGGATATATGAGAAAAGGAGATGTGACGAATAGAGGGAAGACAAATGGTTGAGTAAAGGGCAACGTGGACGCGATTTGATTGTGACCATCCCTGACGATATTAAGGAGTATAACTATGGTAAATAGACAATCGGTTCTTTATTTATTTATTTTTGTTTATGTTTATGGCTAATATAATTTTAACAGTATCAGTCAATGCCTTCGTCGTCAAACTGTCTTCAGTGTATGGCTTATATTACAGCTATACCTGGCAGCGTGTATCAATTCACCGTTTGTCCCTTCTCAAGTTTATCAAAGAAGGATCACAGCGAAGTTTTATCTTACGGTTCCAGGTTCGCTGCGGATCCAAGATGAAGATGCTGCCTCGCCTCATTCTCTCCTTTCTACATATATTTACCCTGTTGCATCTTCGTCTTTCCTCTCTCTTTACCCTGCAGATTGTGTGTGTGTGTGTGTGTGTGTGTGTGTGTGTGTGTGTGTGTGTGTGTGTGTGTGTGTGTGTGTGTGTGTGTGTGTGTAGCAGTCATAATACACAAACCATTATACCAGGTGGCATATCAACTAACACACACAAGCCGGACTATCTTGTGTACTTGGCCTGCCCCTGACTCCCTAAATGTATCCATTCTCTCTCTCTCTCTCTCTCTCTCTCTCTCTCTCTCTCTCTCTCTCTCCTGTTTGACCTCATTCTCACCGCTATCCTGTAAACATCAATCAGCCATGATCAGCTGCTGTTTTGTGCAATACCTTGATTGTCACTTTAACACTATGTTGTCTTCCATTTCTTGAACTTTCATACTCAACCGCTTCCCGTTGTTCGTGACACCTAGAGTTTTTCAGTTATTTCAGAGTAACTCTCCCTAATATTTCATCGGCGCTCTATTGGACGCCACACTCATCCTCCTGATCTTTGCCGTCATATTTTTCTCATCTTTTTTTTTATTTTTATTCCCTCTTCGCTTTCCCTCTCTTCCTTTGTTATGTCAGTTAGTTGCTGTTTACTCCTCCCATCTTCACTTCATTATTACTTTCTCTTGTTTGCTTCTTCATCCATTAGTCTTTGTAGTATCGTTGTCTAACACTCAAGATTGCCCCACTGAATTAACCTAATGTAATTTCTAGTTTATTCTAGCTGATACAAAGTAGTTTTATTGCCTCCATTAAGATTATGTACTTGGTTTGATTATTAAATATATTCTTATCAAATATGAATTAAAGATTGAAGACCGTCAGAGAAATAAGTGATTATATTTTGAATGAAAACAGTCGAAGTCTTCGTCACAAAGGTAAATGGTGCTGCCTTGACAGAGGTATGTGCTTTCTGAGTGCTCGTCTCGGATTCCGAATGAATTAATAGAGGATTGTTAAGGCTATATCTTACTCATCTAATTCAATCCTTATTTCTGAAATTCGTAGTGAAACGGCTAATAAGGCTGTCTTACTAATCTAATTCGATACGTATTGCCTGAGGCTCATTAAGGCTATAGGTGACTCATTCAATAGACATATTCTGTACTGAAGTGAAAAATAAGTAAATACCAGTAGGCAAAATCGAAAAACACGTCTCCAGGCAGAAGAGTCGGCCCATACTGTATTTACTCTAACATGGTTCAGATTTTCGTCTTTTTGCAGCGTATGTCACGTAACCCAGTAGTTAAAAATAGACGATGCTACTGCTCTGCATCCTCTCCAAAGCATTCCTTCGTAGCTACCATCATATTCTACTGTTCGTCTCTTGTTACAACTCAATAACCAAGAAGGACAGGCTGCAATTTTATACCAAGTCAGAATAAAGCGGATATAGTTCTGTCATTTGAAAATTAATGTGTCTAAGGTTCTTCTCCCGTATTGCCTCGGCTTTCCTCTGTAATTTCTCACCTTATCAAGAGTTGTTCCATTATTTCTTTTACTCTGTCATTTCTCCCTCTTCACTGACCACTATCATTAATATTATCTGGACAACATCTTCTGTTGCTAATCCATTATCCTGTCATACTTTGTTTTCTTCTTTAAACCTAGAAACCACTTTTACTCTCTCTCTCTCTCTCTCTCTCTCTGATTCAATTACTATGGCTTCGTTTTAAGTGATTGTTATTAGGTTTGTACAATAACTTTCTACCTTCATCTGTCTCTCCCTTCTCTTCTATTAGACAGTCATTCCCTCTGTTCACCTTATGTTTGCTGTCACATAATATACAGTACAGGATTATACACTTCATTCTCATGTATCTTTTAGTCCATGACCTCTGTTAGGGCCATTTCTAGGCATACGAGTAGGCGGACTAGACGGTCGCCTGGGGCCCTGACTGCTAATAATAGGGGACCCTCTTAGTCATATGCAAGGTCTATATGTTATCCATCTTAGGCTTCGCCCGAGGGTCCGAGATTTAGACTGTCTTCCTTCTTCAGCAAGATCGTCACATTTTTCCTTTCTATTTCTACGTTCCCAAAAATTAAGAAAAAAGATACAGTATATAGATAAAAAATAAAAATTAATGACCAAAAAACAATAAGAAGGAAAATCGTTAGTGATAACGGGTGCCAGTGTCTGAGGCATTATCTAACTTTCATCGAACGTAACCACAGTGACTCAAACAGTGAACCTGGAGAATTATTAACGAAGCATCGCATTTATTTGTAAGTCTAGCAACTCGTAACTGGCCCTACACTTTCGCCTACGTGTTGTGGGGGAAATATCCAAGAAGTGCAGATTTACTGTTTAATAGTCTAAATCTGACATCTTGCATGTTAAAGTAATAGAAAGAAACTAAAAATGAAGTGACTTTAACAATCAGCAACTGGAAACAGGAAATGGAAGGAAATAGTGGAGGAAAGACTTTCCAGCCTCACATTTGAGACAAGGAAATAGTGGAGGAAAGGCTTCCCAGCCTCACATTTGAGACTAGGAAATAGTGGAGGAAAGGCTTTCCAGCCTCACATGTGAGATCTGTTTGTATAATCTATCCAGAGTGCTAAACATGGTGTCTCTAGTTTTTGGATTGGATTTTTTTTTTAAACTGGCATATGAAAAAATTATAAACATTTACTTGATACATTATTTTCCTAGTTTTACGTGAAATTTAACCTCTAAGCGCTGGCTGACATATATAGCCATCATGACTCGGGGTGCGGAGCGCCGCCGGCTGACAGGATATACTGCAAGCACCTTCCCGCCACCCTTTGAGCTTGCGACCATTTTCTATGACACCCATTGTGTAGGTAGGCCCCCCAGGTATTCCACGGATGCACGGCTCAGTTTGTACATGGCACTGATAGCGTGAGGAGCCATGTCTTCTTCGTCATCGCCCGATTCCGTACCACTGTGCACAGGGCTGATGGCCTCATTGACCCCCGCGAAAATTCTGCCCTTAGTGCCGGGGAAAGGGCTCATTGATAGTGCCATCGGTTGTTCCTTGGACGACACCATGTTCTCATGGACACTTAATGAATGCACATCCTCGGAGACAAGGAGCTATCGTGTCAAGAAAGGCCTCTCTCGCCCTCTGACCCCTACCCACTCTCAGATGCCAGAGAAGGCTCTCAAACTTCTGCAGGAGAAGGGCAGGTCCTTCAACAGTGACGAGTTAACTGAGGAGGAGGAGGTAGATGACCCAGCACAAAGGACAAGTGAGCGTGGAGTTGGCGGTCATCTGTGGAATAAATGCCGACAAGTAGTTTCACCATCACGCTCGCTGCCTGCTCTCCGACATCTTGCCCTCGAACATCCATCTCCACCTCAGCCAAGCATCTTAAAGGCGGAATCACCACAACCGGGCCATTCAGGAGTAAATTTTCCACATGGGCCACATGTGGTGTTACTCAGCACCAAGTGTCTCCCCAGGGAAGGCCTGCATCAGATGAGTCTTAAACAGCTTACTCCCCCACCTCCCAGACCTCTCCCTCCCCTTCGCCCTCACCCTCTCCCTGTGGGCGTGTATAAGCGCGTGCAGGTATGCAGAAAAAACGTCCTGCGTTTGGGCTGCTTTATCAGGTGTGGGTAGAGTGGATACCTTTGTCTGGGAGGATGGAGCAGAATTTGAGCCATCTGTGCTGGTGTTCGACAAGGAAGGAGCAGGTGTTCAGCAGGATGAGCACCCTGGACTATTAGTGGTATATTCAGGGTGATATTCACGACTGCAATGGTGCAATACCTGGTGGAAGAAATAAATTTCCACCAGGCTATGTATGTGCGGTGGCTGGACGTGGCTCCCAGCGAAAGCACTCACATGAGGGACTGGATACCTGTGGAGGTGGGGGAGTTGTTTGTATGGATAGCCCTTACCATGTTGATGGCATGCATAAGAAAAAATATGCTTCATGACTACTGGTCAGTAGATGAACTCGTGGGAACACCTGTCTTCAGTAAATATACGGTCCGTGACAGGTACCCGGCCATCCTAAAGTTCCTCCATTTCAATAGATAATACAGGCCTGCACTGAATGACAGATTGTGGAATATTAGACCCGTCCTAACAACGCTCAAGAAGTCATTTTCAGAGAGTGGTAATTGACGAGTCACTGGTGTTATTCAAGAGCAGGCTGGCATTTATTCAGTATGTGCCATCCAAGCATCATCGTTTTGGCCTGAAATTCTTTGTCCTTTGCGACTGCAACAGATGTTGATATACCTAGTGACGATCCTCATAGTTTCTCAGAATCAGTCGTAAAAATACTAATGGAAAGGTAATTTTAACCGGCAACCGGCACCACATTCTGTACAGCGAAATTATTACACTGCCCTGGCATTGACCAGGTATGTGCTTGAACATGGTACTGGGTCCTGTGGAACTGGTAGGGCAAACAGAAAGAATTTCCAGTAAATACTGAGAAAGGAGCCCTTGTTTTCAAGAAATGTGGCAACATGTTAGCCCTTCTCTGGCATAAAATGAAATGGGTTAATATGTTGTCAACAGTACATAAGGGTGTGTTTGAGGAAACTGGAAAAACAGACTACAGGACCAGGGAACCTGTGTTGAAGCCAGATGCTGTCAACAATTATAACATCAACATGCAGCTTATTGATAAACCGGACGTGCAAATTGGAAAGGTTGATTGCCTACATAAGTCCTGCAGGTGGTACAAGAAGGTGCTTTTACATCTTGATATCGCCGTCCTGAACAGTTTCATACTATTCAAGGGGCTTGTCAGGAAACCTCTCTCTCTCTCTACGAGAGTTTGAGAGAGAGCTTGCATGTGAACTCCTTGAAAAATATTCAATTGCCCAGGTGCCAGGTGCTAGGTGGGAGACAGCAGCTACAGCGGAAAGGCTAAGCTGTGCCGAGTATTTCTGGCAGCACAGGCTGGTAGAGACTGGCCACACTACAGCAGGTCATCAGCCATACAGGCGGTGCCACGTCTGTAACACGACCAAACGCCATCCCCCTGCACGAAAAGAGACAGCCTACCAATGTGCAGTGTGGAAGGTCTCCCTAAGCCCTAAATGTTTTTGCGGGTATCACTCCGAGTATGATTACTGAGTAGGTCTGCGGGAGTGTAAATACAGTATGCAGGTATGCACGTTTTTTTTTTTTTTTTTTTAATAAGTGAAATGTTGGATATTATAATTGATTTCTAGTAAAAGCTATGATGTAAATATTTTATAATATGTTTTACAAGTGCAATGTAATAAGTGTTACTGTTTATTGGATATTGGTGAAAAAATTATTGGAAATACCTTAAGTTAGCCTACCTTTTACATGAAAGAAAACCACTTGTGAGCAGATCAGAAGAATGATTACCTCGTTGGCTATAACTAAATTTTTTCACTTGATACTCAGGAAAATGGTGCTGAATATGTGACCATATGCGTATATGTGAAAGTATGCATGTTTGTGATGTGAAGTACAAAATAATAATGTAAGTTGTGTGTAACATTTGTAAGATTTTCACGATGCCCCTGATTGGTACAAATCAGTATGAATTATAGCATGTAATTACATCATACTCAACCATACTGCATGAAACAGCCACAGCATTTACTTGTCAAAGTGCAATTACCTGTAATCATGATGTCAAGTGCAATTATAAGTGTTGTTGTAAAGAGAAATTATTATAACTGACACAAGAAGTGAGTACAGAAAAACAAGGAGCTATTTTCTTTCCCACACACCTACGTGGCATAGTGGCACTATGAAACGGGTGGAAACCCCTTTTGGGGAGTCACATGGACAGGGTGATGATTCATCCTTACAACGGTGAGTAAG
Source organism: Coenobita brevimanus (assembly GCF_032717465.1). Lineage (NCBI taxonomy): Eukaryota > Metazoa > Arthropoda > Malacostraca > Decapoda > Coenobitidae > Coenobita > Coenobita brevimanus. The sequence goes on along the minus strand of NC_137008.1, from coordinate 9,567,148 downwards.
GAGAAGTCGAAAAACGAATGGAACCTTACACATTCCAGCCAAGGTTGCCTCCTGGGCAGTGCTACAATCACCACTCCAGTCTGTGCTGCCAACACTAGCCAGTGAGTCTAAGGTCACAGCCAGTGAAGCGTGCTTGGAACCAGACCACCAAACGTGTAAAACCATCTTTAACTTACTTACTCATCGACGGAACCACCATGAGACCTCGGGATACCTTCACTGGAAAGAGGAAAATTTGGTGAGTCTCATGAATCTTCTTTTCTCTAGCTATTATAGTCTGGCAGATATTAGGGTTTGAAGTAAGGGTATTTTTCCCAAAATCACAGAATTTCCCCATAAGGAGGAGAGGGTGATGGCCGGAAACCGCTGGTGAATTTGTGTGGACTAGAAAACAGGAGAATGAATTACTGGAACTCTCTGGGTTGGACTGTCATTTGGCCCCCTGCCTCTATGTAGTTCAAGCATGTAGGTAGGCATGGGATCTGTACGTAAATTTGTCATACAGGAAAAAAAAAATGATTTTTTAAAATATTGTGTGATCCTTCTTCTTACTGAAAAATTTGGAAAAGCCAAAAGCGGAACCATTCACTATGGAATCTCAGACACCAGGGGACTGTAGAAGTAGCAGACCCTGAGGAACCAGTAAGTGACGCATCTGTTCAGCTACAAACACCACACACAAATATTTCTAATGCGCAACAAGGACCAATATCTGCTCTACCACGTAATCTGTATGATTGGCCAGTTGTCCTGTCAGATGCCTTGAAGACAAATCTTTTTTTCTAGACAGCCATTTCACATCAGTCCAGATTTCACATTCTCTAAAAAAGAGGATGGCAGGTGCTTCATCATCGTTACAAATGCAAAACATTAATTTAATGGGGAGAAAATAAGGTGAAGTTGGCTAATGAACTTCTAAAGAAAGGATGATTTTCACTGTTTCTGTTACAAGTTGTATTCAAGAAAGCCATACAAACTAATTTCAGATGGACTTTCTAATTGGAAAAACATTGGTTCTCTTCTTGACGACTATGAAAATGGTTGAAGATATACAGACGATATGGTAACATGGAAGGATCTGCAACTACGGTTACGACCAGGGAAAACCATTGACCAGACTGAAATATCATTAACTGAAGTAGAGCGAAGACGCTGGCGAGATGTACTGAATCCCTCCTTTCCAGCAGATGTTGTCGCAAATGCTCCCCCCAGCTGGCCATTCCCGAGAGATTGAGAGAGATAGGGAAAATAATCTATTTTTAAACATCCTTATCTCAGTTAATACTTAACCAAATATATATAAGAAACAAGGTGTCATATTACTCACCAATCCTTCGACATCAAGCTGATTGTATCAGATGGTCCGTGAAGTGCGTGTAGGGAGAGTGAGTTAGTGGGGAATGAGGGATATTTTTGTTGCTTTTTTGCCGGTGTCCGTATGCGTGGCGGAGGTTCAGTGACACAACTAAGGCTTACACTAGCCCTCCACAATAATAACACTTCGACAACACTTCCAGAAGACCCAAATCCACTACAAACACTGTTTACATGAATATTTTTCCATAATCGGTTGTACTTGGTGCTGGTAGGCCGGTAACCGTAGCAACGACCTTGAAGGCAGCCTGTCTGCTCACCTCCACCACTACCACCACCCTACCTCACAGACAGACAGACACACACACACTCTCTCTCTCTCTCTCTGACGCACACACACAGACACACACACACACACACACACACTCAGAAATGAATGTCTGGTTAGCATTGTTGCTCGATTCTGGCACCACTGAGTAGAAGTCTATGTATTACAACTGCTAGAAATAATACTGTTATTACTACTACTACAACCACAACTATCACTATTACAACTACTGCTGATACTACAACTACTACTACTACTACTACTACCACTAATACAACTACTATTATTAATACAACTACCACAACTGCTACTATTGCTACCACACCTACAACACATACTACCACTACTACTACCACTACAAATACTGCTACAAAAAAGCTTAAAGAAAAATTGTTTACAAAGTATCGGTAGTTATTTACCTACTAACCATAATCGGAAATACTTACCACCATGGCCTTCTCTTTCCTGTGATCTGTAATTTTTCATCATAAGAAATATGTATAAACAAATATTTTCAAAATAAAATTAAGCAGTGACTTGATCATGAAACAAACTTTCTGCTTGAATTATTCACATAACAATATGCTGAGCAGTAAAATCATTTTTTTGTTCTCTTTACACAAAAGACAACATACCGGTATGTACAAAACTAACTTATGCATAATATCCAGACCCCTACCACTTGGTCTTTGAGTGGAAATCTAAGTAGCAGTGCACAATGACACCTCACATTCAGCACACCACCACGCTGTTACATGGCGTTGCTGTGGTTGGCATGATGAATTGGGGCAAACATTTCAACGCCAGAAGGCTTCTTTGTCTGCATGTGTTGGAGGCAGTATATCCATGAAGTTCCTGCTGAGGTAGTCCCTGCATTGCAGGCAGTCAGGCAGTTGCTGCACACTGTGATTCCATTTCACGGAAGGCTTTACCTGTTCAAATCTCTCTAGAAGGCCGTAAATTACATCCTTTTCAAACTGTCTGAGGTATGTGCTGGTCTGTGTAACATCCTTGTACAGAATGAAGGCATTCAGTACACGGATGTCCAGTACGTGTAGGAATGCCTTCTTATACCATTTACAACACCTCCTCAGACAGTCAATGGTGCCGATCTGCAAATCAGATTATCGACGAGTCTCATGTTCATGTATCGATAACGGCATCACACTTGAAGACAGGCTGCCTCGTTCTCCTATTGTCCTTGCCTGTGTCAATCAACCTACCTTCATGGACTGTGGAGAGGACATTCACCTTTCTCTTATTGTGCCAGTGAACTGCTAGGAGTTTATCTGATTTCAAGGTCCTGCACTCCCCCTTTATGGTGTCTTTGGGAAAGCATGGCCAATGCTTCCTCTTGCATGGACAGTGCCACACAATCCAGTTTTGTATTCTTGCAGGTACTTTGCATGACTTGGTGCTATGTAATAATTATCCATGTACAGGATACAGTTGCCACCAAAGTACTTGTCCATCAGCTTCTTGCCAACTGAGCCAGAGAAGTCATGGGGATCATCCTTCAACAACACAGCATCACTCACTGTAACACGTACACAGTCTTGCAATCATGCAATACAAAAAACCTTATTCCAAAACGATGTCACTTTGAGAGAATCTACTGAATGAAGGCAAAACGTCCCCTGAACAAAACAAGCGACTTGTTGATAACGACCTTCTGGAATGGCCTGAAAAAAGATCAAAATTTTTCCTTCATTATCTCCAGAATCGAGCGAATTTTCCACAGCATATCGTTCGGATGTGGACCCACATTCATGGAATAATTCAGGTACCTCAGGATGTCAAGGTAGCAGTTCTGTGGCATATCCTTACCAAATACTGGGGTTGCAGCAATATCGTCCACGAGCCATTAATCATGCATATTATGTTTCTTAACATGAGGCATCAACATAGTCAATGCAAGCCAAACATACATTTCGCTAACATTTATCACAGTCCATTCTTTCATCATCACACTCTCAGATGTGAGGTTTCAGCCCAACTGCGGCAGAATGCCCTGAAACTATTCACTTCTTTCACAACGAACTCCATCAATGCTGTAATGAAAAAAGGAAGGCAGAAGTCCACTGCAGAAGATCGATTACAGGGGATTTCTGGCTGCACACCTGTGTTTGTGTCATCAAACACAGCTACCTCAGGCTGAAACCCCATCCCTTCCTCCCAGGCAAAAATTTCAGACCTACCAATCCTAGGCTCCTGCCTTGGCTGCCGTGCACATGCCCTGCCCCATGCCCTGCCACAGCCCCTAGCATGGCCGTGAGGTGGAGAGTCCGCCGACTCACCACTGCATGAAACAGGTGATGATGCTGGTGACGGTGATCGTGGTGGTGATGGCGATGATGATAGGCATCAGTGGACACATGCCTGCCAGCATGCACCTGCACCAACATAGCCTGATGTGCTGAGCTATGGTGATAAGGCACACGGTGAGGCAGGCTGGCAAGCCATGTGTGAGGCAAGCCGGCATGCACCTTCACCAACATAGCCCAATGTGCTGGGCTGTGGTGATAAGGCACTTGGTGAGGCAGGCCAGCGTGGCAAGCCACATGGTGAGGCAGGCCCGTGTGGTGAGCCACGTGGTGAGGGAGGCTGGCATGGTGAGGCACATAGTGAGGCAGGCTGGTATAATGAGGCACGCAGCGAGGCAGGCCAGCATGGTGAGGCACGTAATGAGGCAGGCCGGGATGGGGAGGCACGTAGTGAGGCAGGCCAGCATGGTGAGGCACGTGGTGAGGCAGGTCGGTGTGGCAAAACATGTAGTGATGCAGGCCGGTGTGCAGAGGCACATGGTTATGTGGGAACCGATGCAGGCCTTGTAGGCGAAGGTTGTGATGATGAAGGATGGGTGGAAATTTCCGCCATAGGCCGCTCTGGTGCATGGCTCAGCCTGTGGGATTTCCTCCTCCCGTCATTCTCCACCTCCTCCCTTTCTTCACTCCCTACCTCCCCTTCCACCTTCTCCACTGAGCGAATATCACCCTTCGCAAGATCATCAACAACATCTGGCCCTTCATCATCAGAAAAGGCTGATGATCATGCAGAGGGAATATATTGCCACACGTGGAGAAATTACAATCACTTTCCTCCCCTGAGGCATACATCTCCACACTCAGCATGGCGATGTCACTTTCCTCAGAGGAAGAGTCATTTTCCCCACTCACTATTGGCAATAATGGCAGATCCAGCTCCTTCCCTATCTCACTATCACTAAGGCCTTTCCTCTTAGGGCCTTTTGACTTCATTGGTGTTAAGTCAGCAGTCGCAGGCAGTCACCTGAGAGTCTGGACACAGGAATATCTTTTTGTGTAGGTCTATCCATGATGGAGGTACACAGGCAACTGGAGTGTGACTGCAATGCATGAGGGAGGATTGCCAGTGGCTGCATGTGGTGGAATTAACCAGCTGAATATTCAAACAATGGGGCGAATTATTAGATCATGTATACATGACCCCAGACGGCCCTGGGAGGACATGTATACATGTTACCTGGACGGGATGGGTTAAATGTTTTGTAAGTATTACCCACTCACTGGAAGAATGGAACCTTGCTTTCAGAGGGTCTTCATCTACATTATATAATCAAGATGGAACAACACCTAAACTGTGTAAAAAGTGGCCAATATACTCATTCAAGTTACCTTGGAAACATCTTTCAAAATGAGTTCATTGGGTCCATTAATGGGAAGTCCTTGGATACAATTGTAGCATATGTAAAACAATCTAAATATAATTCACTCAGATTGCACACCAAACATAAAACACCAGGAACAGATGTCAGTTATCATCATGACTGTTATAATTGGTGAAGTACCAGAAATAAAAGAATACTTTTTGGGCTTTCTTGAGGTTTCAGAGAGTACAGGGTTAGGTTTATCAGATCTGATTCTGGAGAGACTTGCAGAACTGAATATTCACTTTGATGACCGTGGAGGTCAATCATATGACAATGGAGCAAACATGAAGGGCAAAAACAAAGTGTTCAAGCAAGATAACTTGAGAAAGACCGTAGAACACTCTTTGTTCCACGTGGTTCTCTCACTCAGACTCTTGTAGTGTTGTAGTGGCTGATGCAATTAAAGCTTCAGCAGATGCCATCAACCTTTTTGGCATTGTTACATAATTGGAGAATGTTTTTGCAGCATCTACACAGAGATGGAAGATTCAACAGGAGCATGCGATCATAACACTTTAGTCTTGGAGTGATACCAGGTGGAAGAGTAGGATTGAAAGTATCAAGACTGTGCGATACCCAACAATGCCACAGATATCATAGTCAGGACTGAAGCACAAGCACTCGCAGAGGAGGTAGGGCATTATCGCTTTGAAATCTGCACAGTAATTTATGACATTTTATATGACATTAACCATGTAAGCAAACCTTTCCAATCTCCCACAATGCAGTTTGATGTGGCAGTGAACCTCCTCACAAAAGCAAAAGACTCTCTCACCAGCTACAGAAATACAGGTTTTGTTGCAGCACAAGTTGTAGCTAAAGACATACATGAGGCAATGACTGTGGAAGCTGTGCTGAAGGAGAAGAGGCCGATATTGACAAAAAAAAAATTTGCTTATGTAGCTCCTGATGAACAATTTACAGATGCAATGAAGAGGCTGGAACTAAGTTTTTTCGGTGTGTGACAGGTTCTGTCATAGGGTCAATAAAAGAGAGGTTCAAAAATTTTAGATGATGTGGGGTTTCTTGATCTTCACCAAGGAAGTGTGAAAAACTCTCCAAGTTCTTTAGCTCTGGAGTTAAATCTGACATTGATGGAGGAGAATTATGTCATGAATTAATTCACAACATTGTATTAGTATCATAAGAAGGAACATCTGAATTTCATTGAAATGCATAAACTTTCCATCAGACCATTAACTGCCTCGCTTATGTACTCAGATCGTAATGAGTTTCATAACCCTTGTCATTGTTTCGTAAGTGACTGTCTTTCTGTATAGACAGTGCATTTCACTGAGAGAAAATTTTAGTGTAGTTGTTTTCACATTGCTCCTCGTCCATTGAGCCCCCCCATTGTTTAGATGAGTCAGTTGGTGTTGAGCAGCTATGGGAGTATGTTTGCTGTGCCAGAGCTGAGAGAGGAGGTCTCCTAGCACCTACAGTCTCTACCAGATCAACAATTCCCCATATCTCCCTGCCTAGTTTGGTGATCACTTACAGTGAGCTGAGCAACAAGCAGCACCTGTCATATCAGAAACACCCATTCTTGTTTGGCTTCAGCTCCGTTTCTCCACTGACCAGTAATTCCGTTCGTTTTCCTAGCCTTAAGTCAGACTCACTTTCGAATGAGTCAGTGAGTGTATTTCCTTTGTTATTTGAATTCACTAGTCTCCCTGTGACAGTGAAATCCCCTCTTGAATTCATTTTTGAGATTCATGTAATGTAGTTTTATTGTAATCAATAAATTTTCAGTTCTTTTCTTTGAGCTCATTTAAATATATTAATGGTGTTTAATTGTCTGCCATATATTCAAAGTAGTGGATACGCTAATTTACAGGATTTTCATGATTTGTACTTTGTTTCTTCTTAGTTAATACATATTTATTGATTTAGACATTAGTTCTTATATTTTATTTGCTACATACTTTTTATTTATCAACACATTTTCTTTGAGAGTGCTGTGGACTGGGTGTCGGTATTCCAAGGCATGAGTGGGTGAATCGATGGGGGGGGGGAGGACTCAAGTAGGCTATGTAAGCTGCGCAGGATCCCCTAAAGGCTAGTAACTGCCCTGACTTCTGTCCTTTAATTCCACTAACATTGATGTTACTTCTTTTCTCCTTTTAGGTAGTTCACCGTTAATACGTCTTTTAAATTTACTACCACAATCATTGTGCCATTTAAATAAGCTTATAACAGCATTCTATTATATCTTCATCGTAAAAGTAGGCTTTATCTAAATTGTATAGTCCCAACTTTCTCTTCTAAACTGAATGTAATCACATGTGGAGAAAAAAAAAGTAAATTAAAGGAGATCCTCGGGGTGAAGGAGTAAAGTTTGCCTGTATATTAATGTCTCTTTCTTCTCATTTATTTTGAATAGCTTCATATCTTGGAATTCTTTCCCTTTCTATTATTGCCGTTTTTATCACTACCTCAGGTAACATGTCACACTTGAAGTTATGATAATGAAAAAAAGAGTAATTGGAAAAATCACACAAGACCAACCAAAGTTTATGCAAATTTACTGCTTCTGAGAAATCTCAGTCTCAGAACGACAGAGTATTGCATACAGAAACAAGAAGAAAATGCAAAATTTATTTCACTTTCATAGTTCTTTAGTACATTTTCTGAAATTTGATAAGGATTGTTAAGCGTAGCTTAGAGAGAAGATTTAGGCTCTTCATTTACTTGATTTATTTTTTTTTTGTCATATTCTTGCTACTACAAGACAGTATTATTCAGCTTAAGAGAGACTTTTGGAATTGGAAAAGCTAATTATATCCAACAATAGCCTCATCACAACTAGCGCTTTAAGATGATTATGGATTCTTGATTGAAGGAAGAACCTAAAACAGGACGTTACCAGACTGATGAAAACATCTCAGCTCCTCTCTCACGACATCAGACACCCCGTGTCACCAAGACAGTATAAATATCCAGGCAATCTCGACCCACTTCCTTTACTGGATAATGAGTGTACATACTGTAGTGATTTCATATTTTTACCAAATTACCTCTGAAAGGACACTTTTACTCCTGCTTGCTCACATCTGCGTGGCACGAAAATAGGGCCTCATCATCATTTTTGGTTTTAAATATTAGTCCGACGGGTTAATGTAACCGCATTCCTCCACGTTTCTCTGTCTTACACCAGCTATCTAGTAATACTCCTACAGCAAGCACACGCCACTTTCTTCCACTTCTTCCCTAGTCCACCGCTCCATCGAATGCCTGGCATCTGAAAACCTATACACATCTTCACCTGAGGATGTCAAGGTACCTGTCCCGTGGCATGTACTTACCAAACAGAGGTGTTGATGCAATATCGTCAACCAAACAGAGGTCATGGATATTGTGTGTGTTTTTTTTTTTTTAATATATAACATCAACACTGTAAATTCAAGCCAAACATACATTTCACTTACATTCATCATTGTCCAGTCCTTCGTTTTTGCACATTCTTGAATGTGTGAGGTTTCACCCCAATAGACGAGTTTCCGGTCAAAATTTTTTTGAAGTTATATACTTGTATGGGTAAAAGATACTCATAGAATAACTATGTCAACCATTATTTCCAATAAAAATGTGCAGAAACATGAAAAAATAATAGATAAAGTAGCCGAAAAATCACATGACACTGAAACGGCCTGTGATTGGTCGTGACGTCACTACTCACACTGAGGCAGCATAGTCTACTTTGTTAACGTTTAGCCAGGATACACTGTGTTTGTTTCTGACCTACAAGAATGTCCAGTGACAAGAGGAATAATTGCTAATGTTTCGTTCCAATGTGTAAGTGCACTGACAAAAGCACAGTAGGGAAATTATTCCTCTGTATACTAGCCAGTAACAATAAACGAAAACAGTGGTGGCTGGCTGCTCGTTGGAAGTTCCCAGTGCTGGAATGCAGTCTTTACTGTTGTGAAAATATTATTTTCTTCACCATATAGGTACATACACACCTAATTATCTGAAATTCAGTCAAAACTATGCTTTATTTAATTATTAATAGAATATTAGGAGTCAAAGCGAAAACGTGCTAAGGTTAGCGGGTATTTCTACTTTAGATCACCAACATGCCTTGACAGACTTCTGTTTTGCACAGATACTGATTTAAAGTGCAAATAAGTGCATTTGTATGTTAAATTAATAATTATACAAAGCAGAAGTCTGCCAAGGCAAGCTGTTCAGCTAAAGGAGAAACAATTCCGCTAATTTTAGCCAGTTTTTACTGTGAATCCGGATTTTTTAAAAGGTAAAATTAAATACAAAAATTTGACCAGATTTCGAATAATTAGGTGAGTATGAACCTCTATAGTGATAAAATCTATAACACTTACCAATTAAAAAGTACCAATACGGTGTTGATTCGGTAAATGACCACCGATTCGGTATTTCGTCACACTCCCCTGGAGTACTGTAGTTAAGTCAGAGAAACTTTTTTTTTCTTTAGAAAACTAATAATGAAGAGGTGAAATATTAAATATGAGTATAATACCATCATAAACTCATACAATTGATACTGTACGGCATACATTTAACACTTCCCACCTCATGAGGTACGAGCACCGCTCGGGAATGGTGTAGCTGTAAGCTACTTCTGGTCGATTTCACCACAATTTACTTACCTAACAGGTACCACCCATTCACACCATGAAAAGTATTCCTTCACAACATACCTGAAGGGGGTAGTTTGGATCTACGGTGGCCATGTAGGTACAACTATCATCTCTGTTACTGGTAAAGTATTGTGTGATGGATTGGAGCATCGTCTGAAGTGTGAATGCTGATGTCATCACCAACATGGTGGCTCCTTCCCTCCATCCGCAAAGAATTAAAGTTATCATGTCTTGTTCAGTGCAAATGATAAATTAAATTAAAAGATACATATACCGTAAGTTTTTAAGTACATGGCAGAGTGCACTCTCCATGTTTACCCAGAATCGACAACTCGTCTATTACAGACGTATTCCCTAAACGCACTGATTTCATTACAATGAAATCCATCACTCTCGTGGTAAAAATAGCAATAAAAAAAATAGCAGGACTGGATGTTGCACTGCAAGGGAATTCTGGCTGCACACCTGCATTTGACTCATCAAACACAGGTACATAGGCTGAAACCCCATCCCTTCCTTCTAGGTGAATGTCTCCAACATACATACCCTTGGTCCTTGCCTTGCCTGCCATGCACGTGGCCTGCCCCGCCCAAAGCCCCACTCCTAGCAGAGCGCTGTTGTGCAAAGGGAAAGGGATGTGTTCCTCTGAACTAGACCTTATTAGATCATATAGCCCTGCAAGGTGACAGGAGGGTGGTATCCCTCCCGGCAAGGCAGCCACCAGGCGTGGCTCGAACTCACAACTCACCGGTCCTGAGTCTGATGCACTACCATTGAGCCACCCCACTCCCAGGTGCCGTGGTGGAGAATCTGAAGAATGAATTGATGAATGAAAGAAAATGTGATATGGTGGCACAACAGCTGAGGTCATATGTCACTGAACATAAATGTTAAAAAAGTCAAAATTTATAAAAAACGATAAAATGCAAAGAGATGAACAATGCATAAAACAAACGAACTATATAAAAGAATAAAAGAAACCACCATGGTGGAAAGACATGGGTTAAAATTAGAACATTATCATTAAAACACAAATTAAAATATGGATAAAGCCCTACAGCTCGTGGAGAAGGCCAGAACTCAACACAAAAGAGATGGTGCCTCCTCCCATAGCACAAGCCTCTTCCCAAAGAACTGAGGAAAGAAGGTACGATCCATTGCCAGCTTGGCACCCGGAAAGGTACGGTACCGCCAACACAGGTCCCCAAGACTGGGGCATTCAACAAGAAGATTCCGCAAAGTCAGAGGAACCAGTCATCACAATAGGGAGGGAGCACCCTCTTCATTAAAAAACCATGAGTCAGCCTGGTATGGCCGATCTGGAGACAGGCCAAAGCTCTTTCCGACTGACAGGACAGTCCCATATACCCCTTATCGCCCAGGTTCCTACGAATGCTGCAAAGTTTGTTCGCCCCTGCTGCATCCCACCTCCTCTGCCAGCAGAAACGGACTGCCTCCATAGTGGCTGCACATAAATCCTCAGATGGGACACGGTATTGAGGAGAGAAAGGGCGAGAGACAGCACCTCTCACCAAAGAGTCAGCACGCTCATTGCTCACGACCCCCACAAGTGGAGGGACGCAACACAGTTGTATAGAGTATCCTCGCCTACATAATAAGAAGAGCCACTCCAACACAGACAAGACTAGGAAGTGTGATGGAAAGCCATGACACAAAGCTTGTAGGACACTGGCTGAGTCACTAAAAATCATAAAAGAAGCTGGAGAAAGTTCAGCCGGAAAAACAGAAGAAGAGGGATGGAGACTCCCACCACGGTTAAAATCACGAAAAATGACACCAAAGCCTGTCCCCACACGGGATTTAGAGCCATTAGTATATACGGGGATTGAGTCATTGTGAAAACAGGCATGTTCTAAAAAATAAGACAAAGCTGCCTGTGAAGAAAGATAGGCCTTCGTATCAAGGAAGTAATCACATGGTTGTACCTCTTGAAGAAGCCAGGGAGCCACTCTGGGGACACGCACTGGGCAAACAGGAGAGGAGTGGACACCCAACTCCTCTGTGGCAGTCCTCACTCTCTACCCAAACGCGTGTGAATAGCGAGGGCGGTTGTCATAAAAAGGGAGAAGAGCGACCTCAGAGACAGCCTTACAACTCAGTGAGGCTGGGAAGATGGTGAAGGCGGTGCCAACACTGCACTATTAATGACTGCTGGCGGAGACCCAGTGGTGGTTTGTTCGCATCAACCAACAGGCTTTCAACTGGGGAGGACCGGACAGCCCCAGTTGACAGACGAATCCCAGGATGATGGACAGAATTTAGTGGCCGTGCGTCAGTAGCAGAGGAGTACACCACACTCCCATGGTCCAATTTGCTCCTAATTAAGGCACGGTAAAGTTGGAGCAGGATGGTTCTGTCAGTGCCCCAAGACAAATGAGATAGGGTCCTTAGGAGAGACAGGACATGGAGGCATGAGAATCGTAATGAACAGATATGAGGTGCCCACGTCATTCTCCTCTCAAAGACAAGTCCGAGAAACCTTGTTTCATGAACACATTCCACCCTGTGGCCATGTAACTGGAGATCTGGGTCGAGGTAAACTCCTCTCAAGCAGCAGAAATGCAAGGGCACCAGTCTTTGCTGGGGAGAAACGGAAGCCGTGTACTGTGGCCCACCGAGAGACGTTCAGCCACGGACATTCAGGAAGCAGCATACCATAGAGCCAAGTCATCAACATACAGAGAAGCTGACACCCCTTTTGGAGTAGAGGACACAATACCGTCCAATGCTATTGCAAAAAGGGTCACACTGAGGACACTTCCCTGAGGCACCCCTTCCTCCTGAGGTTACGAAGGAGACAGAGTGACACCAACCCTAACTCTGAATAAATGATCATGCAGAAAATTTAATATAAAGAGGGATAGCCTGCAACATAAACCAAAAGAATGGAGTTGTTGGAAGATACCAAACTGCCATATAGTATCATATGCCTTTTCTAGATCATAGAAAATGCACACCAGATGCTGCTGTTTAGCAAAAACATCACATGCTGTAGCCTCAAGACAGACAAATGCATCTGTTGTTGAGAAACATTTTTGAAAACCAGATTGACATTAAGAATGCCATTCATTCCTTTCTAGGAAATACATTAGGTGCATGTTGACCATTTTCTCAAATTATTTGCACATGCAGGATGTTAAGGCAATTGGCTGATACTCCAGGGGACTGTAACCTGCCTTCCTGGGCTTCTGGAAGGGCAGGACAATGGCCTCACGCCAAGAGGTGGGAAGAGAAGATTCCCTCCAGATTCTGTTAAAAAGGCTGAGAAGAACGGACAGTGCATCATCATCAAGGTGTCGAAGCATCGCGTACGGAATATCATCCAGCCCTGGTGAGGTGTCGCAGCAGAGGGAAAGGGCTGACTGAAGTTTGCGACAAGAGAAAGGGAGGTTGTAGGACTCCACTTTCGCTGAACTAAAGTCCAGTACCCTTACCTCTTCTATCTCCCGTTGTCTGGCAAAAATTCATGAGCTAGTATCCCTATGACTGACTGCTGCAAGGGTGAATGGAAAAATATCGGCCACAGCTGCAGGGTCACCAACAGGCTCACCACTAGACATCAGCACAGGGGACCTGCCTTGAGTAAATTTTCCTGAGACCTTTGCACCCTCTTCCACACCTGAGACACTGTCGTCATTGAAATTATAGATGATATATAAGCCATCCAAGAGTCCTGTCTAGCTTGTTTAAGTACCCAACGAGCCTTAGCCAGTGCCCTTCTGAACCCCACAATATAATGCTCTGTCCTGTATCTACCATAACGGGAGAAAGCTAACTTCTTAGCATGTACAACACTGCAGTCCTCAATCCACCATGTGACAGGTCGACAGCGATACGTGCCAGAGGATTTGGAACAGCATGAAGGGCAGCAGAATGTAGAACGGAGGTAAAGAATGAAACAGCCTCATCAATATTCGGAAAGTCTTCAACTGAGACATTGACAGAAATCAGAGAAGAGAAAAGGGACCAGTTTGCTGCTGCAGTAAGGAGGATGTGAAAGTGATCACTTCCATGGAGATTCTCCATAACCTCCCAGGTAAAGTCTGGGAGACCGTCAAGAGAGCAGACAGAGAGGTCGATTGCAGTAAATGAACCCGTTTGGGAGTGAAAATGTGTAAACGCCCCAGTATTGAAGAAGGCAAGATCCTCATCCTCCAGTAAGGACGCCAATAAACTCCCACAATGGTTAACAAGACAGTCACCCCACAAAGGGTGGCGACCATTAATGCCCCCCAAGAGAAGAAAGGGCATAAGTAACTCACCAAGAAGGTTCTCAAGTTCCACCCTACTGACTGCTGTGTTGGGCGGTAAATAAATGGTACAAACTGTACACCAGAGGTGGGCATACAACCACACAGCAACACACTGGAAGTTAGACTGGAAGTGGACTGGCCTGCAAGGTATGTCAGCCCTCACCAAAACAGCACCACCCCCAACAGGACCCTGGGTTGGCACTGAGTAAAATGCATTGCACCCAGGTGGTGCATGAGGAGTGGCAAACCCTACGAGAGTTTCCTGGAGACACACTCACAAAGTGGAATAAACCAGGAGGGTCCGCAGGTCCTCCCAATTACCATGCAGCCTATGACAATTCAATTGTAATATACCGGCTGGGAATGCCACAGTACCCACAGCAAAGGAAGAATTAGGTGAGGGTGAGACAACTTGTCCCTGACAAGCAACCAGATTTAGATTGTTGTTTAGAACTTCCCTTAGAAAGGGACTGCCTGGCACTATTATGGTGTACAGTGTGCCACCCAGCTGAAGACAATCTGGAGGAAGAAGAGGGCCAGACAGTGGTCTTCTTCTGTGGTGAGGCAAGAGATGTTTTGGCAGGGGGACCACAAGGTGCCCTAGCCAGAACAGAGCAGGCAGTGCCACCACAAGAAGGAGCACGATTAGTAGCGCATCCCACAGTACCAGAACTCTGAGAAGGCAAAGCCTCATGCAGCAGAGCAGGCACATCAACGACCTGAGTACCACTACTGTCTGGTGGTGGCTGGGTCATCAGTGAGATGCCATCCCCAGCCTGGACTCGCCCTGACCCCTGAGCCTCCCGAGGAGAAGGAGTAGTGGGCTCCACTGCAGAGATCTTTGGTAGCAGTGTTTCACCCTCTGAGCACTCTGAGGAGCCACGGCGATGCTTGCCTTGCACAGAAAGGACATTGGGATTTTTGGATGTGTCAAAGAAAGCCATATCATTGACATGGGTGTTTGTCACAGGAGGAACCGAAGGAACTGGGATGGTGAGGGGGGCACTCCCAGATGCTGGAAGCACCACCCCAGAGGGGACACCCCCAGAGACAGGAGACACCTCCCCAGAAGCACAGCCACTTCCAGGCTGTTCCCCCTCAGTGGAACTCCCTGGCTGAGAAGGCCGGGAAGTAGAACCCCGAGAATTTGATGGGTTATTGTGTGATGGCAGGGGCACCTGCCGGGTAGCTTTAGGGCGAAACAAGGCAGCAGCAAAGGTAACCCCAGGTCGAATGAACCTCTTCCTTACCCTGGTCTTTGTCTCAGAAAAAGACATTTTCTCCTTCGTTCGGACAGAAATAATCACATACTCAAACTTGTACACATCACAATCCCTTTAGGAGGCCGCATGCTCTCCTTCACAGTTCAAATATTTAGAGGGTTGAGAACAATCTACCATACCATGAGAGACTCCACCACAATTTCCACAAACCTCAAGAAGGCCAGATGTTTCCGCCTACAAGAACGGCGAACAAGACCAAACCTTTGACAATAATAGCACCTTCTAGGTTGGGAAACATAAGGTTTAACCTTAAGTTTCCACCATGTAGCAGTGACAACCTCCGGCAAAGCAAGGTGAACAACGGTCAGAATAAGATTGGGCATGGGCGTTAAAACCCCATCAACTTTCTTCATAATTCTGTGGACTGCTACGACTCCCTGAGGAGCCAGCCCCTCCAAGAGGGAAGAATCAGAATAGGAGACCAAGTTCGAGAATACACAACTCTATGGGACTCATTAGATTCTGGAGAACAATCACTTGATGAGGCAGGTGATGGTGGTGGTGATGGTGATTATGCTGGTGACGGTGATCCTGGTGATGACGGCGATGGTGAAAGCACGTGTCTGGGCACATGCCTGGTGGGAACAAAATGATCTTGGCCGTGCACCTGCACCTGCATACCCAGATGTACCTGGCTGTGGTGATGGGGTAGGGTCATGTTGTAAGGCAGATGGTGAGGCAGGCCGATATAGTGAGGTGTGGTGAGGCACATGATGAGACAGGCCAGCATGGTGAGGCACATGGTGAGGCAGGCTGGAATGATGAGGCACATGGTGAGGCAGGCCGGAGTGGCAAGGCAGGTGGTGAGGCCAGCCAGCGCGGCGAGGCACGTGGTGTGGCATTGTTAGTCACGTGCTAAGGCATTTTGAGAAGCAGGAGGAGTGACAGGTCGACTGGTAAGTAGAGCATTTAGTGGAGAGGCTAGTGGTGGCAGGTTGAGTGGAAAATTCCATGGTAGGACTGGAGCCACATGCTGGTATGAGGCTTGCCATGCAGTGGTTCCTCCTCCCTCCCTCCTCCACCTCCTCCCTTTCTCCACTACCTACCTCCTTTTCCATCTAATCCACCGTGCCAGTATACCCCCCCCCACCAGGATCGTCAATATCCTCTGAACCATTTCCATCACTGGAAATGGCAGATGAATGTACAGAGGGACACAATCTGCACACAGTGAAAAACTCATGGTCACCCTCCTCACCTGACACATGAGTTTCGACACTCATCATGGCGAGGTCGCTTTCATCAAAGGAAGAGTTGCTTCCCCTCTCACAACTGGTGATAATGCCAAGTCTAATTGTCTCTCTGTTGCACTGTCAATAAGGCCTATCCTTTTTGGGCCTTTGGACTTCATTGGTGTTGAAGTCATCGGCTGCAGGTGCTCAGTTGAGGGTCTAGACTCAGGGAAAATTTTTTGCATAGGTGTATCCATCACAGAGGTATGCAGCAACTGGAACATGACTGGGATGCATGACGGAGGGTTGCCAGTGGCTGCATGTAGTGGAAATAACCAACCGAATATTCAGACAATGGCACACATCACTAGATCATGTATACATGTCACCTGGATGTCCCCAGGTCATCATGTATACATGACACCTGGATGCAATGGGTTAAGTACCAGACTCACAGATAGAGGAGAGTGTAGAATTATTTATTTTCCAACTTGCACTTTTTCATGTGATTTTTGTATTACCTAAATTGTAACCTGTTACTACATTGCTGTGGTATCTAGGAGAGTTCCTTCCATCCTTGTTTGATTCTTTGAATAACTGTAGTAGAATTCAGTTTCTGATGTGTTTATGTTGTACTGTTAGTTGTTGTCAGACAGTAGTTCACAGCTGTAGCCTGGGACCTCATTGCCTGGCAAAGTTTGGGTGCAGTTCTATTGATTTTGTAATCCTGAAAAAAAAAAAAACACAGTTAACAGTCCATGGGGTTAGAACTGAGAAACCAATATTTGTCATGGTAAGCATGTACAGTATTGCCCATCATACTGCTTACCTACCCAATGCCTAAACCACAGTTGACATATTATTGTATATTAGCACTCACAAATAAAGAAATCAAAAGTTATTTTGACTCCTACTACTAGAAAGTACTTGGTGGAGCTTCGTTACCTGATGGATCAGATATGCTGTCCCCTATATATCACATCAACAACAATTCAGGGATTTCGGTACCTGATGTAACTAACACATCAAAGTGAGACACACAGTCAGGTCACGGGCGGGTCAAGATGTGTGGTATGCCGCTTCATAGCAGCCAAGGTCAGATTATAGACCATTAATCCATCTATGAATATTTACTCAATATCTGAAATTATTTCCAGTCTCAAAGGGACAGTTGGAACAGTGTAACAAAGAAACTTTTGTGTAAGCGAAAAATCTGATGTATAATGATTCTTGCGAGACAGAAATGAACTGTTATCCCACAGGTCCTTTGCAACTTCCACTGAGGCCAAAGTATCTTTCACAGGATGCTATAGTGACACTGAAATGATGCAGGCTTTTCCATGGCTGCAAGAGAGCTGGAGAGGCCATTTGGGTTATTAACACCAACATTTAAGCCAAAGCCAGGAACAAAATTGTTCACACATATCGAGATACTCGCCTCTGGTACAGCTTTCAGTATCTCATTCTCTCCAACGTCACCTCCCTCAACAACAAATGATATGATGTAATCACCTCAGTGAGTCCTGGCATAGTTGGTATTACTGAGGCATGGCCTTGGTTTTTCCAGAAGCCTGCCAAGCCGATGGGTACAATAAAGTTTCGCCACCTTTAGTCCATGCAGAAAGGTGGTGGCCTCATGTTTTTTAGCCTTGGTAAACTGAACCCTTATCTCTTCAGTGTGGAAATCCCTGAAGAATTAGAGATAATGTGGGTCAAAGTACAGTATCATCTATCCATCATACCCACCATGTCAACTGCATGATATTCTGCCCAGATTACCACCTCCTTGGCCTCTCAATGATCCCCTCCTCATCGACCACATCATCACCATCGCTGATGTCACGAGGACAAGGCTGCTGTACAGCATGGGAGTGGGATGTGGGGACCTCAGTGAACTGGATGTGTGAGACATTTACACCAGCTTAGTCTCCACTAAGTTGTTGACTTTCCTAGTCACAGCCCTAGTACCCTATTGCAGTGTTATTCAACCTGGGTGGATGGTCAACTCTGGGGAGGATGAGATTTTGTGAGGAGTGGCCGGCTGCCACAGGATGGACAATAGGGTGGACGAGATTATAGTCACGTATAGGCTACATATTTCTTTACTTTTGTAATTCTCATTTAATTTTTGTAACTGCCACAATTTTTAGGGTCTTATTAATGAGAGTATTTACTATAATAATGATTATATTTATTATGTGATATGGAGGGTTGGAGGGGGTCCACTAAACAGATCAGGTCATATCCGTGTTGACCTGACTTAGGTAGGTGGGGAAGGAAGTGGAAATGTCCCATCCTACCCTACCTACTCACGTCACACCAGATAAGGATGTGACCTGATCTGTTTGGTAGTCCTCCCCCCCTCCTCTTTGCTCTCCCCCCACATACACACTCATAAAAGGAGCCCTTGTACTGTCAGCATGCCATTCTCTCTCTCTGTCTTGACCACATAAGATAGTGGAAGTGTTCACTGAAACTGGTAAATATGTGCTTCGTCTCACTGTCACTGATCATCATACAATAGTGATTCTTTCAGAAATTTATTTTATATGTTTTATATTTTACTTTGGCGTATGTAACTTAAATTTTTAAATATATTTGTAGTGGTATTTGTAACTATTTTAAAAATAGAGAGTACGTCTTTGTTACTGAACAGAGTTTTTAAAAAGTAATTACTTCAACCTCGGAATCCACATATGTTTTTGAAAGCAGTGAATATTGCTTCTTGATAAAACCATGCTGATTAACATTTTCTGAGCAACATACTTTCATCAGCAAAGGTGACCAGAATATTGTCAGTATTAGATCACCTTCTGCTCTCTTGTCATTATTACTTTGTCTCTTTTTTTTTTTTCAGATTTCAACATTGTTGTCCAACTACTTGAAGCCATGTCGGTGTATAAATACTTCAATAAAATAGATGGCAACCTGGAACCTGTGAGACCTGAGGTTGCCGCAATATCATGTGAAGATGAAAATACTAATGAAGCCCCAGAATGCGAGACTATTCAGCTGGACTCCAGAGGGAACAAGCAGACAGTGGAAAAGCATGAATCCTCATTGGGTAAGAAGCAGCAAAAATGGTGGGATGAGGATAATATTGCATTCGGAATTTATCTCCTTTAAAAAAAAAAAAAAAAAAAGCAATTTATGTTATGGAATACTAAGTATACTGTATCTTTCATGTTATGTTCCAGTGTATTGCACTGTCTTAGTTGGCCAAGTAAACTAGTAAAGAAAAGTTATACTGGTTTTCATTACTTTCCTATAATGTAAATTAGATTGAGTTTAGCATTAAAAAAAAAATGAGTGTCTAGGGTGGGCAGCAGTTTTTAGGATCTCCATTAGGGGTGAACGACATCAAACAATGTTGAAGTGCACTGACGTGGTAGACCTTATCAATGACATATATTTCTATCTCCCCACTCCCCCTGGGACTAAGCCCATACCTAGTACTCTGGTCCGCTGTTCCCACCAAACCTTAGTAATGCACACTTACTGTCAAGACTTACAGGCTTCGCCCAGGTTTTGCTTTACGACAGTTTGTCCAGTGGGTGGTGAAATAACTGTGGACTGAGGATATGTCAGCTGGTGACGTGATCACCAATTGGGAGAACTACAGCAAAACAGTTACGGAGGCCTACCAACGTTACTTCAGTACGATAACAGTTAGGGCATACTTATATGATCTAGGCTGGATAACAGAATTAAAAGACTTTTAGAACAATGCAATAATGCCTTCTGCACAGACAACAACAGATTCAGACAGCTTCGGAGCAAAATCATCAGAGAAGTAAGGCAGGTAAAGAAACTGTAATACCCCATCAAGGCACACCACCTCCTACAGACCAACAACAGACAGTGGCATGTCAAAATAAAGGATTCTTATGGTTTAGCAAAAACATCAAGACCCTTTCCTCTCCTCACCATTGTATCCCTAGGGCAAGCAACAGAGGAGATGAGCACTCACTTCTCCTGAGCTCGATGCTTTACTTCTTCCAGCTCATCTCCCTTCCCTTTCCTCACCATTGTCTTCCTAGAGCAAGCAACAGAGAAAATGAGCACTCATTTCTCCAGAGCTCGATGCTTCACTCCTTCCAGCTTATCTCCCATCTTCTTTCCTTCCTCCCTTGGTTTAGCTTAACAGGGTGAAAAAAAAAGGGTTCAATTTTCAGACTACAAGATCCATCGCACCAGTTGAATTATCCTTCAAAAGTTATAGAGAATTATCGTCTGAACTTGTCGTTTATCTCTGCTAAGTAATCATCAGTGCTTCTCTCAGACAAAGTGAGTGCCCAGCTGAATGGAAAACATCCCACACAAGTCTCATCCCAAATATCCAAAACCTACTCCCACTAAATGATCTCAGGCACACTGCCATCACTCCCCCTCCTTGTCTTATTCAACTGGGTCTAGACAGTCAGCAATCCGGCAGTATGAAAGCTTCCCCCACAACCCACTATCCAGTAAGTGTCCTAGATTTCACCCATAAAATCTTGACATGCATAAAACATCCTTGGTTTCAAAATTTATTTATATCAGAATGGCTTTTGACCCTTTGACAGTGCTTGCAACTTGCAGCACAGTCATTGAGAATGCTCTCCGCGCTGGTCTCACTCCTCACATGTGCTGTGGGTGATTGATTTCTTTACATATAATTGACAGGCCACCAGATATCAGGGTCACATCTCCACCACCCAACACCAGACCTGCAGAATTCCTCGGGGGAACAAGATGGGACCAGTGTGCAATCTAATCCTGATAAATAATGTACTGACTAAAACTCCCTGCTGGAAATACGTGAATGATTCTACTGAAGCTGCGACCATTGACAACAGTGCTCTGGACGACATCCAATTCCAATGCAGTCTAGACCAACTGGAAACCTGGACTTTGCAAAACCCATACGAGTTCCCTACGTGCCAACAGGTGGGTTGGCAGAGGGTTAGTGTCCCTTCCCGTAAAACAACTAATTCAAAGTCAAACGGCCACCCCTTATGGGATTAGGGCTTCTGTCTGTAGACATACAGATAGATCTTTTGCTGTCACCAAACCAGCAACGAAACCTCTCCTCAAAACTACACACAAACTAACGACAATTTTCCTAAGATAACGAAAGTCTGGCATTTTGACAAGATCGGGAGAATTATGTTGTTTGATGAGAGCATCTCAGCAGTTATGGGAAGTTTGTCGAAGGATGTTAAAAGTCCGAAAATTGTGATCGTTTCAGTCAAAAATATATAAAATAAATATTCTGTATGTTTCAAACATCTGACTGTATGATGAAGTGCGGATGCTTTTCTTATCAAGATGTGTTAAACAGAATGGTTATACATGTGCAAATCAGTGTATTAAACACTGGCCTCCACAAAAGCAGATCTAAATATAATTACGAATTTGTGGAGCCTGAGGAAAATCCCAATTTAAAAAATGAAGACAAGCAATATCCCCAAGTTGAAAGACACCTTCAAGGTGTGGAGTGACCTATTTAACGTTTATGCGGTTTGGCGACTTCCACGTCGTTTGCTAATTTTCATGAAAGTTAAGTGAAACAGTGTCAAATATTAAATCATATCTAGTTAATAGAAATAAATTATACAAGAGCAACATTGTTTTAACTACCACATTCTTCCATTTCCAAAATTAAGCAACTCACTCTTCAGAGGCGTGATGATGACCAACAGATATTTTGGTGAGCACTAAACTGTGTGACCCCCTTGTGATACCACTTTAGATGTGGTATGGATAATTATCATACACAAAACAGTTTCAAAGTTCTGGTGCCTTGATGGTTTCATTATATCCTGGCAGTGATCTTACTGAAGATGTGACTATGCAATGGCTGTCACATGCCTGTAGCTTAAGTAATCAGATACACACTTTCACTGCTATATCACATGTGCTTCTTTCTCAACACTTCACTTCTCCCTTGCTGATTTGATCATACAGCACAACACTTGTATATTGGTTTTACATCTCCAGCTAGAAGCATACTTTCGTAGCCTTTGCTTTTGAGTTTTTTCAGTCTACTTGACTCCCTCTCCTTTCAGTTAGCTTGAACATTCCCTATTAAGCATCCACTCTAATAATATGTTCTCTTATCTCAGCCTTACTTTGTAGACCTTCCCCACCCAGTCATAACTATGTTGGATATATTATTACACCTGGTTTACTCACCCACTTCTTGCCTTTATTTCGTCCCTCTCCTTTACGCTCTCCTGACGTCCATGCTCACTTCTGTCACATTTTTCAGCCTTTCCTCCGCTATTTCCGTCACTTATCAATACACGCCCATTTCACACCTTTGCTGTAACACTTCGTCACACTTCCCCAAACCTTTCGTTCCACCTTGTCCCCCTCACCTCCTTCGCTCTACCTCCGCCATCTTCCTCACTACCTCCCATTCCGGCAGGTTAGGGCAGCTTTAAGACGGCCTGGAGTCACTGCGGTAGCGAGGTGTGAGACCCGGTGGTGAGACCTGGTGTCATAAGCAGTACCTGCCCCTCCCAACAATATTTACTTTTCGCTTACGGTTTCATTTCTTACTAACCATAGATATTTGTTAACATGCACATACTTTCTCTATTTTTTTGCTTACATTTCCTGCCTCTCTTTGTTTTTTTTTTCCAGTGCGTACAGAGACTTCTAATTTTTTCCCAAGCATTATCACTTTCTGTCTTGTACAATGCACAACAATGGAAATGGCTTAGGAGTGAGGTGTAGTCATATTTGTGGGCCTTGAAAGAAGTGTGAACGCAGGTTTATAAAGTAAATGTGCAGTGATAAAAAAATGTGCAGTGATCAATCTGATTTGTGCAGTGATGAGGCTGATTTTGTGTAGTGATGAAACTGATTATGTGCAATCAGAAATACCTGTTTGGGTAAACGAACAACGTTTGGCAATATAGTCTACTTAAAATATCTTTACTACTCTTGCAGATAATTTACGAAGTCAGCACTAAGTTTTATTTATTTTTAAGCTTTTTATTTAATTATACAATTTTTATTCATTAGTACAAATTTCTATATTCATTAACCTCCATTTATTTCATGATCAATTTTATAGAAAGTATAAGAATACTTTGTTTACGTATCCTTCGTTTACATTTTACTTATTGAAATTTAATTTTAGTCCTAAATATATTTGGTACACGAATTCAAAATTATAATACCCGAAAATATTAACTGATATATATATATATATATATATATATATATATATATATATATATATATATATATATATATATTTACGGAACAGAGAAAGATAACGTACACTTTAAGTGAGAATACGAAGAGTCACTACTGTCCCGTAAAGTTCCAGGTTCAAAACAAAAGAGTTAGGTAAAATTACAAGTCAAAGTTTAATGCTCAAACTAACAACAAAACATTCAGAACTCATAAGGATAATGTAATGGCAAATAAACAGGTTAAATATATGGTTAACTGCAATAGCCTCTATTAACACGAAATTAGCAAGAATAAATTTATCTAAGTCAGCCCTGATAAAATGAGATACCAGATAATACTCAGTGAATGCCAGATAAATAATTACAGATACAAACTATTATCAAAAATGACTGACATAAAGAACCCCACACGAATTACAAAAACTGCACTAGGCCTACAAATTAAACTTATGCTATACAGTACAAGAAAAAATACAACAACAGTTATACTCAAATTACACACAGCTGCTAGATGTTTGGAGATTTCTTGAGCACTCACGATAATAATAATATCTGTACAGGGGAGGACAGAGATGTGAACAAAATGAGGAGCAGATCTAAGTGGCAATGATGCAGAGACTGAGCTCATTATATAGGGGCCGGCAGAGCCTGGTACAACTTGTAAGAGGACGCGCAAATGAAAGCCATGGGGACATAGAGTTCACAATCCCACTCTGGACAACAGAGAGAACGACTTCCTCTACTATAACGGTAGAAGGGGGGGACTGAGGCAGAACACGCTCGTGATCAAACATGCAGCAACTGTGCGTTAAAATTACACAAAGGATGATGAAATCATAGGCTATGTAACACCTCCCCACAAAGAAAAAGGAAATTTACAAAGGAAATTTCTTATTACTCTAAAACAATCTGTACATGGCATTACAGAACATGCAAATGTCTTTCCCAGTGTTACAAAACATGAAATCTCCCTAGCACGTTCAGTCATAGGTACTTGCCAGTATCCCTTTAACAAATCAAACTTACTTATGTACCTAGCCTTTCCGATCTTGTCTATGCAATCTTCCACACGAGGGAGAGGGTAAGTGTCTGTTTTAGTTATCTGATTAACACGTCTGTAGTCAATGCAAAGCCGCTGTGACCCACCTGGCTTAGGGACCAGAGTGACAGGAGAACTCCACTCGCTCTGACAGGGCTCAATCATCTTGTGGTCCAACAGGTAGCCAAGCTCCTTCTGGATGAGAGGAACTTTCACTGGGTTCACACGGTAAGGAGGCAATTTAATTGGCTTTGCGTCTCCAACATCAACATCATGCATCAACACAGTGGTTCTTCCTGGAGTGGCACGGAACACTTGCGGGTACTCCTGCAGTAATGCCGAAAACTCCTGCCTTTCCTTGGGTGGTAGATGAGAAAGCTTAGTCTGGAGATCATTCATGATATCAGGATTCTTCCCCAAACTATCACTCAGGTTCATACTGCATGGGAGAGCTTCACTTGCAGACTCGGGTGGAACAGCTACAGTGCAGACTGGGTTATTTTCGTCCCGCCTGTGATACAACTTTAGCATGTTAATGTGACATAGTTGCTTGTTCTTTCTACGATCTGGTGTGGCGATGACATAGTTGACATCACTGAGTTTCTTCTCCACGAAATAAGGGCCACTAAACTTGGCTTGAAGAGGTTGCCCATGAACTGGTAGCAGAATCAAAACCTGATCTCCTGGCTGAAAGTGGCGTAACCTGGACTTCTTATCATACGAAGTCTTCATCTTCTCCTGAGCAGCTCCTAAATTCTCTCTCGCCAGCTGTAAAGCAGTGGACAGCCGTTCTTTGAAATTCATCACATACTCCAGCAGGTTGACGTCATCTTCCTCCGACAGCCAGCATTCCTTGAGTAACTTAAGGGGTCCTCTTACTTCATGGCCAAACAGTAGTTCAAAAGGTGAGAAGCCCAGTGATTCATTTGGAGATTCTCTTGCAGCAAATACAACGAATGGAAGACCTTTATCCCAGTCTTTCTGATGTTCCAAACAGTATTTCTTGAGCATCGATTTGAGTGTTTGATGATATCTCTCCAACGCTCCTTGGGTCTGGGGATGGTAAGCTGAAGACGTGATCTGGGTGATGCCCAACTCTTTCAGAGACTGCTTGAAAACGTTTGACATGAAATTACTTCCCCGGTCTGACTGTACCTCCTTGGGCAGACCAAACTTTGTGAAGAACCCTAGCATTTCCTTAACCACGTTCTTTGCTGAGATATTTCTAAGTGGAATGGCTTCAGGATAACGAGTAGCCATATCAATCATGGTCAACACATAAGAAAATCCTGAAGAAGTCTTAGGAAGAGGGCCCACAATATCCACCAACACACGGGTGAAAGGCGCCTCAAAAGGAGGAATGGGAACTAGAGGTGCAACCTTTTCGGTCTGATTACACTTTCCCACAACTTGACAGGTGTGACAAGACTTACAATACCAGGAAACATCCCTGAAGATACCTGGCCAGTAGAAGTGTTTCAAAATGCGTGCCACAGTCTTCCTCACTCCAAGGTGTCCTGCCAAACTGGAATCATGAGCCACTCGAATGATATCCTGCCTACAAACACGAGGGATGACAACTTGATGTACAACCTCCCATTCACAGTCGGCTGATGCTGTTGGGGGTCTCCACTTCCTCATAAGTACTCCTGACTTTACATAATAACAAGTAGAAGCACCGGCTGACTCTTCTTCACTGTAAGCAGAGTTAGCTAGACCTTTCAACTCAGGGTCAGCAACCTGCAACTCAACCAACTCTTGACGAGACAAATTATCAACACTACGGGGTACTGCCTCATCTGGTGAGTGGTCCAAATTAGCAAGAAAAGTGTCAGCTAGGATAACATCATCATCATCATTATCCTCTAAATCACCAGTAACTTTAGACTTAGCCCTAGTGACGGCACATGCAGGGAACACATCAGGGACATCACAATCCCGGGACACAGCCACTGGCTCACTAGACAACTGAGGAGCTGGACACACTTGACTTCCACCAATATCATTTCCAAGTAAGAAAGTTACACCTGACATTGGGAGTGTCTCAACCAACCCAACCATAACAGAACCATTAACAAAACCAGACTCTAAATTCACTCTGCACAGAGGGACAGAGAAGTAATTATTCCCTACACCTTGTAAGATTACAGTTTCATCAGAGGAATTAAAATTAGAGCCTAGAACACTGGTCAGCATAAGGGATTGGCAAGCACCGGTATCACGATATATTTTAACTGATTTCCTGTCATTACTGTCCAGAGGACTGACAAAACCATCAGACAGGAAATTAGCACATGAACTCTTGAGAGTGTCACCCACGTTACTGCTCAAAAGAGGAGCTCCATCATGAGAATTTAAGTTACCCCTCAAAGCAGGTTCAGTTAACTCAGTTAAAGAATTCTGGGAACTCTCAAGAGTGGACACTAGACCAATTGACTGAATATTTAAAGACTCCTTTTTGTTCACATCACGCTGTCTCCTGAAACATCTCTCCGTAGTATGACCAAGCTTACTACAATAAGTACATTTACTTTTCTGAAATCTAGAGGTGAAGCTGGTATTTACTTCCTGAGAAACATCATCCTTATTCTCTTTCCTGTTACCTGTACTCTGAGTAGAGGCAACGTACTGACTCTCAGCTTTCCCTTTTTCTCTAGAATATCTCTTGTGAGTGAGAACATACTCATCAGCTAAAACTGCAGCATCAGACAAATTATCTATTCTTTTCTCATCAAGATATAGGCTTACATCTTTATAAATACACCTTTTGGAGTCCTCCAGCAAAATCATCTGCTTAAATTTGTCAAAATCAGAATCCACATTCTTAGAATTTAACCACTGCTCCAACAAATCTTCTTAGATTTTTGCATACTCAACATGGGATTGCTTATCTTGCTTGTAAGTTGTCCTAAATTTTACTCCATAAGCTCCAGGAACAAGCTCATAGGCCTTAAGAATCAAGCTCTTAACTACATCATAATTATCAGATTGATCCTGAGGCAAAGATGCATAAGTTACTTGAGCTTTACCGGTGAGAACAGTTTGAAGGAGTACTGGCCAATACTCCTTAGGCCAATTAAAACCTGTAGCTACCCTCTCAAACAACTGAAAATACTTTGTTAAATCAGATTCATTAAAAGGATGGACAAGTTTAACATTTTTAGCCACATCAAAATCATCAGAGCTAGATGATCCAGTTCCACCTTGTTTCATGCGATACTCATGGTCTGCCTGAATCCTGGCAAGTTCAATTTGTGCCTGAGCCTGTACCTGTGCCTCTTCAATACGAGCATTTGCTTCCTTAACACGAGACTCCTTAGCACGTGCTTGAAATTCAGCTTCCTTCACACGAGCCTCCTGCAGGGCTAGCTGTAACTTAGCTAATTCAATCTGCGTTTGCTCATTTGGAGGAGTTACATTAAACAAGCTTTTATTAATCATGCTAACAATTTGATCTTTAGAATGATGAGAGTGAACTGCAATTCCCAATTGTTGAGCAACAAGCTTAAGTTCATTCTTTGTTCTGTTTTCTATATCACACACTGTTTGCACATTTGACAAAAAATCTTTGGCTTCATCAAGTGTAGAAATAGTAGCCATCATGAATATATCACAGTCACAAAATATCAAACAATATCCTTATGATAATATCCTGAATATCCTGATATGAGGTCGCCAAATTTATGTTACGGAACAGAGAAAGATAACATACACTTTAAGTGAGAATACGAAGAGTCACTACTGTCCCGTAAAGTTCCAGGTTCAAAACAAAAGAGTTAGGTAAAATTACAAGTCAAAGTTTAATGCTCAAACTAACAACAAAACATTCAGAACTCATAAGGATAATGTAATGGCAAATAAACAGGTTAAATATATGGTTAACTGCAATAGCCTCTATTAACACGAAATTAGCAAGAATAAATTTATCTAAGTCAGCCCTGATAAAATGAGATACCAGATAATACTCAGTGAATG
Organism: Coenobita brevimanus; assembly: GCF_032717465.1. Lineage (NCBI taxonomy): Eukaryota > Metazoa > Arthropoda > Malacostraca > Decapoda > Coenobitidae > Coenobita > Coenobita brevimanus. The sequence continues at coordinate 9,538,263 of NC_137008.1, read as the reverse complement.
CCAGATAAATAATTACAGATACAAACTATTATCAAAAATGACTGACATAAAGAACCCCACACGAATTACAAAAACTGCACTAGGCCTACAAATTAAACTTATGCTATACAGTACAAGAAAAAATACAACAACAGTTATACTCAAATTACACACAGCTGCTAGATGTTTGGAGATTTCTTGAGCACTCACGATAATAATAATATCTGTACAGGGGAGGACAGAGATGTGAACAAAATGAGGAGCAGATCTAAGTGGCAATGATGCAGAGACTGAGCTCATTATATAGGGGCCGGCAGAGCCTGGTACAACTTGTAAGAGGACGCGCAAATGAAAGCCATGGGGACATAGAGTTCACAATCCCGCTCTGGACAACAGAGAGAACGACTTACTCTACTATAACGGTAGAAGGGGGGGACTGAGGCAGAACACGCTCGTGATCAAACATGCAGCAACTGTGCGTTAAAATTACACAAAGGATGATGAAATCATAGGCTATGTAACAATATATATATATATATATATATATATATATATATATATATATATATATATATATATATATATATATATACAATAATGAAAAGCTATATAGATAGACAGATAGTTAGATAGACAGACAAACAGATGGATAGATGCGACAAACAGATGGATATATGGACAGATAGTCAAATAGACAGACAGATTAATAGGTAATGGATCACGAAATTTTGACTTTGCCGTGCAGTGATCATTTTTCCATTTTTTTATACCCTGGACACGTTTGTCATACTTTCGTAATTACTTTTTTTTTTTTTTTAACCTGTGTCAGCCGTAGGAAAGAAGGATAAGAAGATGAATTCTGTCATCTGTACTTACAGTCATGACAGTCAGTATTTAGCATATTCCCTCCTAGTTATTTTTGGTACCCTGATTATTCAGTCATTATTACCACTGTAAACAAGTGTCAAATTGCCATAGCACATTTTATTCCAAACAACATTACACATTAAACATTCATCTTCCACATAAGTTTTTTTTTAATCCTCTTATATCAGAAGGCTGCATTTTTCGACCTTGTATAATTATCTGTGGATAATTCTCTCTCTCTCTCTCTCTCTCTCATTCTGTCTGTCTGTGTGTCTGTCTGTCTCTCGTTTGGTCGTTCCGCCGGCCACGACTCGAATCCAAAATAATTTCAGGACAGGGGTGGAGAGCATTGTGTCTGGTGGTCAGGTTTTGGTTTGCTGCACGATAGTTTCAGTCTTCCTCTGTGGAAAATATCAGTGGAATAAATAAATAAAAACATTAATAAATAAATAATTGCATACACAGACACACACATTCATATCTATCTACATATATAGATAGATGGATAGACAGACAGACAGATATAGACAGATGGATACAGAGGGAAAAGGAAAAGAGATTACTTCCTGCTATTTCCCTACATGTCACGGAAGTGATTAGAAGGGATGGAAGTATGCAGCAAGAAATCTTACCATCCTTGTAGAAAATTAATAAGAGAGCAAAAAGGCAGGAAAGTGAGCCAGAAGAGGGGTTCTGTTAGGTACAAGCTGTAGCATTGGAATGTGTGTGAACGTAACAAGTACGAAATGAGGTGTCTGATATGTTGGTATTTAGTGAAAGAAACTGGATGTAATGAACCTGTGAGACTCAAGTTGGAAGGAAGATGAGATGATTTACTATGCTTGTGAATGTAAGGGAGATGCTGCAGTACTGATGAGAGAGAAACTATGGTACTGTCTGACATACTGCAAAAAGGTTAATGGAAGTCGGTTATGTTGTAGGAGTACAGCAAAGAATAGAAGGTGAATGACTGTGCATGAGGACCAGGTAGTGAGAAGAGTGTAGGGAAAGAGAAGGATTCAGGGAAGAGTAAATAAAGTGTCTGATAAAAGGGAACAAGTGCTAGTGATTGGGGATTTGAATGGAAGGCTTGAAATAAACGATAATATAGTTTGGCTGGTTTTTGTTGATGTGTAGCGCCAGATTCATCTGAATGTGAACCTGGTGAACTGGAGCCTAAAGCTGCCTTTCTACTTTAGTCCAACAACATCCTTTCGGGGGACAAAGAAATTTGAAGGATGTTTATATACCTGAGTGGCTCCGCCGCCCTTTCAGTGCCACCTCAGTAAGGTGTCCCTCTCCAGCTTTTGGAAGAAAAGAGAGCTACTTATTGAGAACACTGGGTTTGCCAAACACGCACAATTATGCAATGATGATTGAAGTGGATGGACAGCGGACTCTGATCGACTATATGATTGTTGAAAGGAGTGTGTACGAAACGTTGATTGACGTGGGTGTTCTTAGGTGTGAAGAAGAAGAGATATCGGATCACTTTTTGATGGAGACAGTTGTGAGAATGTCCTGTGGTTTTTGACAGAAGCAGGGTGAGTGTAAGCCGGCAGTAGGTAGTACAGATCAGTAAACTTTCAAAGGAAGAGTGAATGTTTATTTGTTATGAAAAAAATTGAAAGGAGAAAGCTTATTGTGAAAGGTGCTGTACTAAAGGACTGGAAGAAGAATAGAATGAGTTCAAGGAAATTGTGTTTGGGAGTGATAAGATAGTTTGTGTGCCAAAAGGAGAGTACGTAGATGGAAAAAGAGAGGGGTTAGTTAGTAGTGGAATAAGAAAATAAAAGGACAGGCGAGATAGACTGAGGTTTTTAAGGAGTGTTTTTGGGAGGAAGAGGCACACAGGAGTGATAAGTAAATGAAAAACAACAAGAGAAGGGAAGTTGACGAGATGAGCAAATAATAGATGGAACAATTAAGTATCGCGATTTTCCGGGTGTGAAAACAATTTGTTCTGGAAGAAATGAAATATTGCAACAGCAAGGGGACCTAAAGAAGTAGCAACACACTCTGGTGAGGTGAAGAAGAGATGGAGTGAATACTTTGAAAGTAAATTAATGAATGTAAGTGATAACCGAGTTGCTTTGATGGAGAAGATGCAGGGTACTTGTTTGCAAGACGAAATGCTTGGTGTGACTGGACAGGGTTATTAGAGACAAAGAAACCTTTCCACAAAAAGAAATGTTGAAGAGCCGCTAGGATGGGTAAGACTCCAGTAGAGTGCCTTAAGAAAGTAGAGAATAATGTTGTGAAGTTTTTAGCTTGAATTTTCACTGTGTGCTTGGATGAAGAAGAGGGACTGGAGGACTGGCAGAATGCATGCACAGTGCTGTTGTATTTAGGCGAGACTGATAAAAGAAAATGTTCGAACTTACCAATAAGTGTTGAGCACATCAGGTAAGATATATGGATGAGTATTGATACAAAGTGATGTCAAGCTGAACATCATAGTAGGGACGGGGAGAATGGTTTTATTCGCAGCAGGGAGAGCAGGTGTTTGCTTTAAGAATTTTGTCTGAGAAACATTTGGAGAAGAGGAAATATTATTTATGAACCTGGAGAAGACATATGACAAATATGATAGAGTCGAATTGTGGCCATTGTTACAAATGTACGAGGTAAAAGGAATGCTGTTAAACACAGTGAAGTGTTCATACCAAAGGAACACATGTGTGAGAGTAGGTTTGATGTAAAGATGGGGTTGGGACAGGTGTATTAGGTGAATGTCTTGAATGGGCTGGTGATAGGGATAGGGAGATGGATAAAAGGTTACAGGGTAGTTGGCCTAGCTTAAGGGATGCAGAGAGAGGGGAAGAATGGGAAGTAAACCACTAATTACATGTACCGTATAGCACGCAGCATAGAATGTCGACTCGGTAAAGAAACATCAGCTGCCAGTATCATCTTTTGGAAGAGTGTGAGAGGAGGAAGCTGAGAGATCGAATGCAAAAATGTGTAAAGTGATGAAATGGTAAATAGACCGACCAGAATGAGACCAGAGCAAGTCTCAGAACGGAAATTTGGAAGGAAGAGAAATGTAGAAAACATCTGATCGTAAACATAACAGCAGATGGAAGTCAGGGACCTGAAAATTAATAAGCTATCGGAAAGACGGGACAAAAGTATCAGAGGCATTATAAAATTGAAGAAGAAATCAGTCTCTGTTCATGTGAAGTTTTTTCATGTACGAAAACCTAGTGATGCCAGACCCAAGTATCAATATAGGTGAGAGATGTGAAAGCAGGGCAGTCTAAAGGTGGATAAATGGTATGACCATAGCGGTGTGAAGGGTTGGAAATGTCAAGGCGTCATGGAGAGAATGTGTGTTGAGAGATTAACGAGTTCAGGTTGGATTCGGAAGAAGGGAAAGGCTTGGGAGAAGGTGGAAGGATTGTGGGAAAGAATGTTACAACATAGAGGTCAAATCTTCTGGTCGGACGAGAGGCATGTGTGGAAGTGAACAAACAAATTGTGGTTTATTTGGGGAAAATTGTTCCCAATAAGATACCTGTAGCAGGCAGTGAATTAAAGCGACTGGGGTAAATAGGAAATCAATGGGGCCGGTTCCTAGATGTTTATAATGCTTACCGTGCACCACTACACATGACAGCTGAGTGATTGAAATATGTGAGTGAGGCTGTGTTTTCCTGTTTTTTTCTGGCGCTACTCCAACAGGGCTGTTACTGTAGTATTTTGTTCTGTTTACTAACAGCTAGAATTTCTCGTTGACCACAATCTTCGTTTGTTAGTTCGTTCTCACTGGTTTCGACTCAGATCTGTAACAAGCAGCCTTTCTCTGCAGTTGATTGTCACCCTATCAATTTCGATTTAAGACCTTACTGAGATTGACACATTAATTTAAAGTATTATACCACACACATCCTTCATCATGACATTCCCACTCCATACACTGTACTACCTCTGCATTACCACCTCACCATTAACCCTTAGGTGTTGATCCCTGATTATTATAATTATCAAAATATCTGTAGGTAATTGCTTCTTGTGTACAACATATCCACCGGCAAACCTAACATATCTGTCGAGTCGATTGTTAGAGTCTGATTTGAAGTTCAGAATAACCTCGCAATCAGTATACACATTAAAATAAGATTAATATGATTATTCCACAAATGGATTATTATCTTGTCAGAGTTTACTGGATTTAGGTTTTTAATTTACTTTGCATATTTTATCAGATACAGCAAAAGTAAGATAGCTTGCAAACTGGCTAGCATGTTACTGGAATTAGTCCTCGGTTGTTTGCGGGAGTATTAAGCTAATTAATAAAAAGACTTTGTTCACATGAATAGCTTTGTCCATCAAGTATACAAAAAGGATTAAGTCAGTAGAGATAATCAAGCTTAACTGCTATCATAAGGGCACTGTTAAATATTTATGTAGTAGACCTATTTAGTCAAGTTATTGTAGGGCCAATCGCAATCCGCTGTGCATTTGATGGTGATAGCGCCAAACAAATATTGCTGTAAACCTAGTGTTCTGAGCTTTGGAAAATTTGTGTCAACACTAAATCATGTAGTAAAATTATCCTGTTGTAATTCAGTATGAGGTAACAATACACCATGTATTTTTTCGTATCTTGGTTGTATTGATGGTATTAGGTACCTGCCTTATTTTCACATGTAAACGACGTTTGCAGGCTTAAGTACTTAACTTCTTTTTCCTTTTCAGTGCAAGTATAACTCTGCTTTGTCAAAGTTTGTGTTGTAATTAACCACTTGACTCTAATAAAGGTGCATTTCATCAATCCACTATTAATAAGCTGAAAATAAAATACTGAGAGAGAGAGAGAGAGAGAGAGAGAGAGAGTTATAAAAGTGAAGGACTAAACACTAGTACCATTAACCGTCTTATGTCTGGAAGAACTAAAGTATTCTAATTCACCAAGTGCTGGACGATTTTGTTTAGTTGACAGTGATTCTGAACGTGAACTACTTCGTCCCATGACTGATATTTCACTTATTCTCGTTGCCTTCCGACACTTTTATTGAATTTTGTAGGGGTTGTTTATAATATCTCTACTTAAAGGAATTAAATGCTGCAGTAATCAAAACACTTCAGCAGCAAAGACCTTTCCCAAACTGAAAGAGCTCTTACAGGGAGCACAAATACCGCTCAAAATAGGTCACTGGGCAGAAGAGATTAATATAATATACAATTCACTTCATTCACATTTTATGCCAGTATGCTTCACGTATCCGCTGCTTGGTGTAACATGTGTAAGCATTCTGTTAGCAGTATTAATGATTATGATGACTGGAATAAAGATGAGGATAATTATGACAGTTATCACAGCAACAGTTCTACTTATGATATTATGATAGTAATGACATTAATGGTGATGATGATAGTCAAAGTGGCAGTGATGATAATGATGATGATGTATAAAGATCACTATTATCGTTATCAGTTACTCACTGTTATCTGCAACAGCATCAGTAAATATCGTGGGCAGTAATAACATCAATGATAACAACAACAACAAAAGAAGAAAATGAATTTACCAATAATAGCGATAATTATAATAATAAAAATAATAATGGTAATAATAATAATAATAATAATAAAAATAATAATAACATTTTTCCAACCATCCACCTTGCAGTCCAGTAGTGCATCAACGAGACCTACGGGGCCTGGGGTTAGGCAACTCAATCCAGGGATTTAAGGCAAGAGTGACCAACTGTTCACCCCATGGTTACATTACATAGCCAATAAACCCCAGCCACTCTTCGGAAGTGGACTCATATTAGTCACACTAGTTTGGAGCACCTCGGCTGAGTAGACCACCTGGCGTCTTAATAACTGTATGAAGACATTGGTCTCATTCTACTAATACGACTAAAACAACAACAACAACAACAATATCTACAACACCAGCACCATCACCATCACCATCACCAACTATTACTGCTACTACTACTACTACTACTACTACTATTACCACCACCGCTTCTAGTAATAATAATACTAATAATCTATCAATTGCCAGACGCCTTAATCCCGTATGAGGTGGCCACAAACAAGTCACCTCCATGTCACCAAGTCCCCTGCCATTTCACTGCCCTGCTCCCAGCTCACACCCCCCTCTCTCATATACCTCTCCACTTCATCCCTCTAACTCATGCGGTAGGTGGGGCGCACATCATCTACCCACTTAGTGTGGCGATACTCTGTTTTAGGGTAGTTCCACAGTGAGTGGCAAGCCTAATGATTTCCTGTAAACCAGGAAATAATTTATAACTCTAGGTGGTAACCATAAAACCAACCAACACTTGTTCCCTACATGTCAACAAGTGGGTTGACGGAGTGTTAGTGTCCCTCCCCGGAAAACAACTAATTAAAAAAAAAAATAGTTTTAATAACAATAATAATAATAATAATAATAATAAAAGCAGCAGCAGCAGCAACAGTAGTAGTAGTAGTAGTAGTAGCAGTAGTAGTAGTAGTAGTAGTAGTAGCAGCCAATAAACAAACCTCCACATTATTGCACCACACCAATTGGCCACCTACTTAACCCTTAAACAAAGAAGCGTTGTTTTACTTCATATCAAACTTTAAATACGTAACATTATCAGTTCAGTCAATTATTAGTATAAGATAGAACAATTAGATATTAACTGATATGCAAAACTAGAGAAAAACGAGCAAACTGCGTCATAACTTAATCATATTAACTACAAAAATAGAAGTAAAATAAGCACATTCTTCATTTATATCAAATCTAAATTTAAAATTCGTATAGTAAAACAGTAGTTCTAGTAACATTATATTTAATTTTCATTTAAAACTACTACAAAAAATAGCCATAATTATTATCATTAATATTGTACCACAGTATAAAAACTTTAACACCATGGCCATGCCACAGTATTGTTGTCAGTGCTCCAGTAGGCAGCATAAGTGTATCAGGTGCTCATGTGCAACAAATAGGTCACCGTGTACATACTGTAGGATGGGACCTTTCTGTATGAATGTGTTTGGGAATCACAGCCCACCAGAAGCGGCACTTGACCGCTTCCAACATGGCAGGCGACGGATTGGTGATATGGAAATTGATGGGGCGGTCACTGACAATATGCACGATCACACGGACATGCGTGGTGGTGAGAGACCCCGTGGCGAAGCAAGGGATAGGGGTAGACGCCAAGATGCGAGAGATATGGAAGCTCTGGGTTGGTTAAATCACCATGGGAAAGTGAATAGTAGTGAAGTTGGGGGTGAGGAACATCATGAGGTTTATAACAGAAATGAAACTCAGGATGAAGACCACCATACAGAAGTGTATGAAAGAGGGAATCATCCAGGTATTATACGTCCTCAGAACGGTAGTGACACAAACAACGGGGTAGCAGAACAGCCTCAAACGTCTGCGCGAGAAGGTCGTCCCACATACTGGATGGGCAAATCCCGAGAAAATGCAGTAACCTGGGTGAACACCACATATAATGAAATAATTGGACGGTCCTCAAGTAACCTTTTTGAACCTCCTAAATGCAATGCTACAACTGACATGATCAAGGAAATCACTCGCCTGATAGCCAACTACAACAATAACGCACCCATTGCCTCATTCTCTCTTAAGGTCCTTGCACTAATACAACATCTCTTCCTCAACAAGACCCGTCCAAGAGCTAGCATTGCAGAAAATATTAAGGCCATCCAAAGGCGGGTTGAAACATGGAAAAGAGGTGAAATCGACAACCTACTTGAGGAAGCAAGGACCTTGCAGATGAGAATAAACAACCGAGGCAGAAGAAATCAGAATACCAACGATGTTGCAAGGATTTTTGGCAGCAAGATGAGACAGGGGAAGGTTTCCATGGCAACAAGATCCCTATCAGCTGAATCACCAAACGGAGTACTTGACCTGACAGATGAAACAATGCAACAACTAAAAGAAAAACACCCGACTGCACAACAAGCAAATGCCCAGTCAAAGCTTGACGGCAACTACACTCCTCCCAATCCCATCATATATGACAGGATAACTGGAGATATGGTGTGGCGGAAGGCAGTGCACACACAGGGAGGGGCAGGACCGTCAGGCCTGGATGCAAAATCTTGGCGAGTAATCCTCAGTAACATCAAGTTTGGGGAGGCAGCAACAGACCTATGTAACACCATTGCCTCACTGGCGAGGAAGCTGGCTTCAAGTCAGTGCAGTAACATCGAAGCACTGACGGCTTGCAGACTAATCCCCCTTCATAAGAATCCTGGATGCAGGCCCATCGGGGTGGGTGAAATCTTTAGAAGGATTATAGGAAAATGCATCATGGAGGTGGTGATAGATGATGTGAAGCAGGCAGTTGGCAACCTTCAGGTGTGTGCAGGCCAGCAGGCAGGAGGTGAGGCAGCAGTACACTCCATGAGGAAAATATTTGGGGAAGAGGACTGTCAGGCAGTATTATTAGTTAATGCCTCAAATGCATTTAATTCCATCAACCGGGAGGCAATGCTGCACAATATCAAGGCTAAATGCCCAGCATTTGCCCAGTATGTGGAAAACACCTACAAAGAACCAGCAGACCTCTACATTGTGGGTAAGACAGCGGCTCACGATGTCTGTGTAATCCAGTCCACAGAAGGAACTACCCAGGGGAACCCCGTTGCCATGGCTATGTACGCCTTGGCGATGACAGTGCTGCAACAACAGATCAAATACGAGACCACCAATGTAAAACAGGTAGCCTATGCAGATGTCTCACGGGTGCTGGCAAGACTGAGGATATGAGGAAATGGTGGGACCTTGTAAAATCTCATGGCCCTGAAATAGGTTACTACCCTAATGCAAGTAAGTCCATCTTGATCGTGAAACCAGTTTACTATAAAGATGCACAAGAAGCATTTAGAGGCACAAACGTGATAGTGACCAAGGAAGGTCAGAGGCATCTAGGGGCTGTGATTGGAACTAAGGAATTCAAAGACAAATATGTGAGCGATAAGGTAAAGACATGGGTAGAAGAAATTCATACACTATCCAGCCACGTAAAAACAGAACCCCATGCAGCATACAGTGCATTTACCTATGGTGTAAAGCACAAGTGGACCTTCGTGATGAGGACCATACCAGACATCGAGTTGCTGCTACAACCACTGGAGGATGCAATCAGGGATTCATTCCTCCCATCTCTAACCAATGGCCACATCCGCACACCAGAAGACAGGGACCTTCTAGCAATACCACCCAGGATGGGAGGCCTTGGCATTATAAATCCAGTAGCCGTGGCAAGCTATGAACACAGAAATTCACTCAGGCTCACCGAATCCTTGTCACAGAAGATATGCGCCCAGGTTGAGACGAGTGAAATCGACCACCAAAGGCAGAAAGACATAAAGACACAGATAAGCAAGAGCATGAGGGAAGACAAAAAGACCAGCTGCAGCACATAATCGAACATCTAACACCATACCAGTGCAGAAGAGTTGAAAATGCACAGGAGGCTGGGGCATAGAACTGGCTCACAACCCTGCCTCTCAAGGCAAAAGGCTTCCACTTCAACAAATAAGAATTTATTGACGCCATAGCCTTGAGATATGGGTGGCCAATAGAGAACCTACCTCAACACTGTGCCTGTGGCACTGCCTTTGATGCAGACCATGCAATGGTATGCAAGAAGGGAGGCTTTGTTTGCATCCGACACGATGACGTACGCGACCTCACTGCCAATATCCTGCAGGAAATATGCCATGATGTCACGACTGAGCCAGCTCTGCTACCTCTGGACGGCGAGCACTTCACCAACAGAACAGCAAACACATCAAATGATGCAAGAGTGGATGTCAGTGCTCGAGGTTTCTGGACACGTGGCTAGAGGGCGTTCTTCAACATCAGAATATTCGATCCCATGGCAGCGTGTCATCGTGAAGTGTCTCTCGAAGCTGCACACAAGAGGAATGAACAAGAAAAAATAGAAATTATCAAGAAAGGATCTAACATGTGGACCACGGTCGGTTCACTCCCCTCGTGTTCACGACATCAGGTGGGATGGGTCCAGAGGCTGTGAGAATCTTTTCGAGACTGGCAGAGGTCCTTTGTGAGAAGAAACGTCAACCGCAGAGTTCTGTTATGGTCTGGATCAGATGTCGACTCTCATTCTCCCTCGTGAGGTCTGCTCTATGTCTCAGGGGCACAAGATCATCAGCCCTCAGGCCTGTCTCTCTGGCGGGTATGGATTACGAAGCTACAGTGGTCGAGAGTCGCATAGACCAGCAACTCCGATAGTTTAATGTCTTTATTTACATTGTAATATCAATAAATAAAAATTAAAAAAATAATAGTAGATGGTTGGTAACCACAGCCGTTGGCGTGCTTGGGGCCAACGGATTGTAATATGAGGGTTAGTGTTAACCTTCACATTACAACTCCAAATGGTGAACTGTATTAGAAAGGTTGGTTTTCATCTTCACAATATAATTCACCAATGGATGGAGGTGATTTAAAAAACAGTAATAGCTAATACATTATCCAGACGAAGATGTGGAACGTTTTCGAGCGAGAGGACCACTTGTAGGTCGAGTAATTTTTGGTGAAAATAATATTAAACACATATGTTAATTATACTCGCCAGTTTCCACTTGTTGTGTCACCTTTTTCATTGGATGAGGTGATTTTCAGTTTGTTGTTTGCTATTCGTAAAAGACAGAAAAGCTAGTCACGACTTCTGACTTGCACCAAAGCTCATATTCATCCGATTTGCTTATGGCGACAGTGGTACCAGACGTTGCCCAACAAACGTTGTTAATATGTTGGTGCACTTTGGAAAAGTCTTTTTCACATGGCCGTTAACTTTCATGAGGCAAGGCATAAGTCAGATATGTAAGTTGAATCTTTCCACAAAACTGCACTGTTAGATGCTGCCCCGGTGTACGTCCTCACCCACCTTCTGACCTCTTGAACAAAATTGATTGCTGTAAGTGTTCTTGCTCACTCCCTTCTCTTGCTTGTTCAAACAACAACAACAGCAGTTATTATTATTATTATTATTATTATTATTATTATTATTATTACTATTATTATTATTATTATTATTATTATTATTATTATTATTATTATTATTACTACTATTATTATTATTATTACTACTACTACTACTACTACTAGTAGTAGTAGTAGTGGTAGTAGTAGTAGTAGTAGTAGTAGTAGAAGTAATAGTATTAATATTCAGATGAAATGCTGAATGCCTCAGAAGACATGGGAGTACGGTTAGTTACTGATTTGATAAATACAATTACATATGAGAGTGTTGTCCCATGCGATTGGCTTGAGACTGTGCTTGTAAATGTGTGCATGGGGAAGTGTGAAGCCTTGGAGAGAGGAAATTATAGAAGCATAAAAAGTTTGGACCAGATAATGAAAGTACTCGAGTGAGTTCTAGAATGTATGATTTACGAAAGAGTGAATATTGATGAGAAGCCCTATGGGTTAATGCAAGGCATGACCACTGATATCATATTCATTGTTTGACAACTTCAGGAAAACATATAGGAAAGAAAAGAGATCAGTACTTAGTTTCTGTTGATTTGGAGAAGGCCTTTGGCAGAGTCCCAAGAGAGATGGTGAAGTAAACAATGAGAAAACTTGCGATCGATGAAAGGCTGGTTAGGGTGGTTATGGCAATGAATTTGTGTGCTTGCACACAGGTGAGAGTTAATGGTTGAGGGATAAGTTTTCCATGAATGCTGGTGTGCATCAGGAGTCGGTCTTGAGTCCCTTGTTGCTTATCATGGTGCTTGAAGCCCCCTCACGTTACTTCAGAAATGGACTCCTGTGGGGTATGTTTACCAATGATTTCGTGATGATTGGAGATAATGCAAGTGGAGAAAGAGGAAATATTTCGGAAGAGGAGAGATGATCCGGGAAACAACGGCTTGAAAGTAAATGCAGATAAAACTAGAAAACATTCAGAGTGCGTACTTCCACCAATGCCATTGCCATGAAAAAGGATCCAGATCCGAATTCAGATCCGTCGATATAAGATCAGGATCCGGATCCGTCCCTAAATTTAATAACTTCTTCCTTGGCACATGGCCCACCTATCCACAAAATTTCATCATAATCCGTCCATAACTTTCTGGATAATCCTACAGACAGACAAACAAACAATCCAACACCGGCAAAAACTCAACCACCTTGGCGGAGGTAACAAAGGTAACGATATCTAAGGTTATTGGCATTACTCTCATGCCACAAGGGCATGGGAAGCAATTCCATCTTGTGCAATGTTTGTGATATGTGGGTGCATAAGAGATGTCGTGGTATTAAAGGTGGACTGAGATAATGCTGATTTCATGTGTGCGGTGCGTCAGGAAGAGCATGTGCAGATTGTCAGGCGTGGAAGGATGATCTTGCTGGTGGGTCTCTCAAGTGTGGGGAAGCGTTTCATGAGAGACATTTTTTGTGCTGCAGGTGTGTCTGGAGCTCTGTGGCTAGAGTGAGGAGTGGTTGTAAGAAGTTCAGAGAGCTGTTGCCTCTATTGCTAAAGAATGTTTGTATGCGGCATGCGTTAGGAGTGTTGGGTTGTATGGCAATGAGACCTGGGCAGTACAGGGAGAGGGATATTCACAGGTTCAAATCTACAGAAACTACGAGGATTAGATGGTTGTGCAGCGCGTCCTTAAATGCGAGGCCAGGGGAGGCTAGGTTTAAGATGGAAGAGTTAAGAGGAAGGGTGGGACTGGAGTGTATTGGTACTGTGATAAGAAGTGGTAGATTGAGATGGTCTGGGCATGTGGAGAGGATGGGCGGTGACTACTGAGTGCAGGGTGTGGGAAGGGTTAACGCTGAGGGCAGGGTTGCAATACTTAGACCGAAAAAGACCTGGGATGACATCACAGGGCATTACTTCAGGGATATAAGACTGAACAGGGAGGCTGCCAGAGATCGACCAACATGGAAAGCCGCCATTAGGCGACCGAGGCAGACGCATGCAAGCATGTTGGAGCCTTTATAAACGAAACGATTATTATTATTGATTTTGTTTTTAAAATTTTTATAATAATAATAATAATAATAAATAATAATAATAATAATAATAATAATAATAATAATAATAATTATTATTATATACCTTGGTGGTAGGTGGGGGCGCTCACCATCAACGCAAACGATGTAGTGCTGCTCTCGGATGTCTGCCCTTTCCTCTCTTCCTTCCATCCTCTTTTGTCTTTCTTTCTTTCATTCTTTCCTCTTCCTTCTGCCTATGGGTGACACCACACTGGGTGACAAGCCAAATGTTTCCTGTACACCAGGAAGCCATTTACTACACTGGGTGGTAACCATGGGCCTATTTTGGCGGGGTAAATGGAATCGGATTAGGATCAAGGCAGATTATTGATCCAGAAGGGTCACACCAAAACAGTCCAGCAGTTTTGGATCGGCTTGTCCTGTTGCTATGGCGACACCCTAGTGCCCCACCTGATTGTAAACAAAACGATGCGGGTTGAAAGTTCAAACGGATAAGTTGGTCAGCAGTAACTCTGCTCTCATTTTCAGCAATACGGTCCCATTACTGATGAAACCAAACACAGTTAAGCCACTCAAACTCACCTTAGTAACTGGCAGTACCATTTTATCAGTATATTATTTTAAAAAACAAACAAGTAAATACGACATTTACAAAGTAGCGGATGACACTGCAGTTATTTTGGGGTGACTTCACAATCCAGGATCGCCCAGTTCAATCCACCTTGGGAAGGTGGACTGCCTCAGATCGATCCGGGATCGTCTTTCACTCCGATCCATGACCAGGACTGTGCCTCGCCAAAACAGGATCAGCTGTCGGGATCGACTTTACCTCGATCCGGGCTCAATCCGGGATTAAACTTTCTCTCGCCAAAACATGCCCCATATAACCAAATTATGGCGCCTGATGGTTTAGTGGTTAAATCGGATTGAGTGTGTGTAGGTTTTTATCCAAGGGATGGTTGGGTTTACTGCTCATGTAATGCCACTCAGGGATGAGTGAGGCTGCTCATTCTCATCTTAATGTCAGAACCAACTAGCCTAGCACCGGGCTTCTACGCTCCTCTTGTGGCAAAATAAGACTGGATGATGGATGGGTGGATGGACAGTTGTTATTATTCTTATTATTATTAATATTGTTATAATAATAATAATAATAATAATAATAATAATAATAATAATAATTATTATTATTATTATTATTATCATCATCATCATCATCATCATCATCATACAATTTACTACTAGTACTACTACTACTACTACTACTACTACTATTACGACTCCTGCTACTACTACTACTAGTACTACTACTTTGTAGGAGTAGTAGTAGTAGTAGTAGTAATAGTAGTAGCAGTAGTAGTAGTAGTAGTAGTAGTAAAGGAATAAATGTTCATTACTATGTTTTTAAAACTCTCTGTACATCAGTGACAAAATAATGGCCAGGTGCACAATTTTAAAGTGTAATACTATTAAGTCTGATAAATGGGTTACAGTTTCAAAGAAACTAATCAGGGAAATAATATTTTACGTGAGATATTGAACAGGTAAAACACTGACTCGTTCAGTAGCGTACTAGCCTTACGAGCCTTGGCTCTGAAATGAAAGATATGTAAATAAATAAAAAACGTGGAGCACATTTACAGTATAGTGGTTGTGGGAGCATGCAATTAGATCACCTGCATAATATTGCATTTTGTTGGTTTTACCTATAGCATTTCCTAAATAATACTCACGATCACAGTCATTCCAATATGAGTGATACATAGTTTATTTGCTAATGCTAAGTCTTAAGTAAAAGTATAGTGACAAGCTTTCTTCTTATTTCCCTTATATAAATTACTGGTGTAAATCAAAGTGATAAAATTTTCCGGTACCTTTTACAATATGTTTATGTGGTTTTAAAAAACTAAATTGACAGCTCTTTCGGGGGAGTTCCATTTATCAGTGAAGCAGTTACTAACTGCCTGAACGAGAATAGGAACATATATTTCAATCTGTATTATCTTTTATATGTTCATGGCGCCACAGTACTCGCAGAAAGTGATAGTCGGTTGCAGATTCTGTAGCTTTTGGTCACTGCAGGTAAATAAAGATAAAACTAAAATCACATTATTTTTTGCCGGCATTGTAAAAAAAAAAAAAAAAAAAAAAAAGAACTTTATGTTTGGTAATGGCAATACTGGAGTAGTTCATGATTATGTATTCCTTGCTACATTTAACTTCAATGGATTATTTCATAAAAGTAAGAAAAACCAAATATTGCAAGCTAAGAAAGCTATGTATGGATTATTAAACAAATTATTTCTATCATCTATTAGATAAAAGTAGTGATTTTTTATTCTTATTCTTATTATATATATATATATATATATATATATATATATATATATATATATATATATATATATATATATGAAATACTCTACAGACGAAAGGATAGACAGAGCCATGATAATTACATGTGGAAGGACAAGGATAAACTAGGAAAGGAAAAGTGTGATAGCGAAAGGATAGTGAGACGGAAACCAGGTAAATGATATTCTTTTTTTTTTTTATGCAAGGAAGGAGAAGCCAAAGGCCACGAGCCCGCAATAACTGTTCCTTCCGTGAGAAAAACAAAATGCAAGAGAGAACCAAATTCAAGATCCAATGATTTTGAGATGCCTGGACACACTGCTTTTGAAAGACTGGAGGTCATAGGAAGCAGGAAATACAGACAGAGGTAGACAGTTACAGAGTTGACCTGTTGCATAAATGAAGGACTGGGAGTAACGGTTAAATCTTGCATTAGAGAGTTGGACAGAAAAGGGTTGAGAGTTTGCTACTAGACGGGTGCTACGCACCCATCGTAAAGGTGGTGGAATGCATGCAGAGAGTTCAGAGGAGCAGTGACCATTGCAGTAGCGATAGAAAAGAGATAAATATGCAACACTGCAGCGAAGAGACAAAGGTTGAAGGGAGCCAGTAAGAGGAGGAGAGTTAATGAGACGAAAAGCATTTGACTCCAACCTATTGAGAAGAGCTGTATGTGGGGAACCTCCCCACACATGAGAGTTGTATTCCACACAGGAGCGGATAAAACCCGTGTATTGAGTCCACAATTGTGCAAGGGTAAAGAAGAAACGGAGTCGGCATAGCACACCTAATCTCTTGGAAGCAGATAGAGATGTAATATGATTTTTCCAATACAAGTTCCGAGTAAATGAAACCCCAGCAAGTTCAAGGATGATGCAGGATTAAGCTGAATTTTATTAAACATTAGAGGGTACACCAATGGAAGATTTTGTCAGGTTGATAGGTGTGAGAACTGAGTCTTTGATGCATTAAAAACAAGATTATTTTTACCCCAGTCAGATGTAAGAGCCAGGTCAAACATTAGGTGTGCCATAGCCTCATACTTTGTTTGTTGAGGTAACTGCTGAGATGGGAACCGAATGGAAAGGTGAAGGATGGAGTCATCAGCGTATGAGTGGATATGGTTAGATGAACAGCTTAGAAGGTCATTGATGAATGAAAGGTACAGAGTTGGTGACAAGACAGAGCCCTGAGAAACATCACTGTTGATAGATCTAGGAGAAGAACGATGGCCGTATAAAACAGCGGATATAGAACGACCAGAAAGAAAGCTATAGATGAAGGCACAGATAGAAGGATAGAAACCTTAAGAGGGCAGTTTGGAAATAAAAAATGCCAGACTCGATCGAAAGGCTTTGAGATGTCAAGTGGAATGGCAAAGCTTTCGCCAAAGTCCCGAAAGGAGGATGACCAGGAGTCTAAAAGATTGGTGAGAAGATCGCCAGTGGAGCGTCCCTGACGGAACCCATACTGACGATGAGAAAGAAGGTTGTGATAGGAAAGATGTTTTAATATTTATCCATTAAGAAGTGACTCAAAAACTTTTGAGATACAGGATGTTAAAGCAATTGGACGATAGTTAGAGGGTTGGGAATGGTCACCCTTCTTTAGGACTGGCTGAATGAGAGCAAACTTCCAGCAAGAGGGAAAGGTACTAGTTGACAGACAAAGGCAAAAGAGTTTGCCTAGGCAGGGTGTAAGCACAGAAGCACAGTTCTTGAGAACAACAAGAGGGACTCCATCAGGCCCATATGCCTTGTTAGTATTGAGGCCAGTGATGGCAGAAAATACATCACCTGAAGAAATTTTAATGTCAGCCATGAGGAGGTCAGAAAGGGGAAGTGATGGAGGAATAGCACCGGAATCGTCGAAGGTGGTATTTTAAGGAGAAAGTCTGAGCAAAGAGATCTTTATCAGTAGAAGAAATAGCTGCAGAGTCATCAGAGTAGAAAAGAGGAGGAAAGGATGATGAGGTAAAGTTGTTAGAAAGGTTTTTGGCAAGGTGCCAGAAGGAGTGGTAAGAATTCGAGTTGGAGAGATGAGAGCATTTAGTATGGATTAAATAATTTTTACCAGAGCGAAGAACTGACTTAGCACGTTTCTGGGCAGAAACGTATAAAAGTTGTGATTCAGGGGTGGGTTGGCTCCGGTACTTTTATAGGCCCTCTCCTTGTTGCAGACAGCATTAGAAGAAGCGTGATTAAACCAAGGCTTTCTTACATTAGTGAAAGGATATGAGAAAGAAATGTATGCTTCAATGCCCGTGAGAATAACGTCCGTAATGCGCAAGGCACACTCAGATGGCTCCCGGCCATGGAAGCAATAATCATTCCAGGGAAAATCAAAGAAGTACTGCCTGAGGGCCTCCAAATCTGCAGCTCCAAAGTGCCACAGACAACGTTTCTTCGGGGGGTCCACAGGCCGTACCGGAGCGATAGGACAGGTTAAGGTGACAAGGTTGTGATCGGAGGAGCCCAATGGAGAGAAAATATTAACAGTGTAAGCAGAAGGATTAATTGTAGGGAAGAGGTCAAGTATGTTGGAACTCTCTCCAAGACAGTCAGGGATACAGGTAGCGTGCTGTACAAATTGCTCTAGGTCATTAAGGATAGGAAAGGTGTAGGCTTGTTCACCAGGTGGATTAGTGAAAGGAGAGGAGAGCCATAGGTGGTGGTGAATATTGAAATCTCCTAGAATGGAGATTTCAGAGAAAGGAGAAATGGATAGAATGTGTTCCATCGTAGAAGTAAGATAGTCGAAGAATTTTTGATAGTAGAATTATGGGATAAGTAAACAGCACAGATATATTTAGTCAAAGAATGACAGGAAAGCCGAAGCAAGAGTGTAGAGAATTCAGAAGAATCGAGTTCAGGAACACAAGAGCAAGATAAGTCGTTGTGTATATACACATAACAGCCACATTTGGCTTTGAAATGAGTATAGAGAAAGTAGGAGGATACAGAAACGGGTTTGCTGTCAGTTGCCTCAGACAGCTGAGTCTCAGTCAGGAAAAGAAGGTGAGGTTTAGAGGAGGAGGGGTGGTGCTCAACAGAGCGAAAGTTGGAGGAAAGGCCACGAATGTTGCAGAAATGAAGAAGTGAGTCAAACAGTGGTTCTAGGCGGCACGAGTCGTCGCCGGGACAGGGGCGGTAGGTGGGGGTCCCCCCCCCCGGGGACTCTGAGGCTATGTAAATGATATATGGGGAATTATCGTCAAATTAGTAAACATCATTTACACTGGATTATTTCATCATATCTATAGATTTATCCGTATTGGTATCCATTATATCTATAGCACATACTACTGTATACGATATTATGAAAATAATACACACCATTATCCACATATACAGAATATATATATATATATATATATATATATATATATATATATATATATATATATATATATATATATATATATATATATATATTCTAATGGTCCTTTCGTCTGTAGAGTATTTCATACTCATTAGTGTTCAGTCTTTATTTGCCTTTCATCATTATGTCTGTGACTCGTCTCATCTTCCACCCCTGTTAGGCAAAGCCGTATTATTATGCTTCTTTCCAGTCACACTTCTCACGCTGTTTCTTTCGTTTTCATACATGGGTTCCTCTTGACGCATCCGTTCACATAATGTCTCCATTCTTGGATCCCTCATCAGTGGTCCTGTTCTAGTGATACTTATAATACAGAGAAACGTAGAAAGGAAGAAAGGTGAAAGATTACACAGATTTTAGTGTTGTAATGCGGGATTTTATGGCTGAGCCCTAGATTGTGATAGGACTGCCATATCACCTATATTATCGACACAATCTCATTATCTGATTGTCACTGTTCTGTCAGGTAATCTTGTCTCATTATAGTTAAAATATTACTTCATATAGTATATTCACCCTTGGATGCTGCCAGTCATAAGTTTCTAATGCGGATATCACTTTCATAGACCTTTGTGTAGTCTATATTTCCCATTTTAAACCTCTTGCTCCTACTCTTTCGACATAGATGAATGCATAGAAGAATGGATGAGAGAAAAGAACATTTCGTAAACTTGTTCGTAGCACTGGTCGGCTTAAGCAGATTATATGAGTGTAGCCGTTAATAACATTGAATGAAACTCGGAACAGTAAAACCAGACGTTTTAGTATTTGGATGATACCAGCATAGATACAATATATTAGCTCACTGTGACTTGGTGATAATTGCATGACACATTTATAAATTTTAACTCCTACAAAAAATGAATACAGTCATTAAACTGGCAAATTATCACTAGCAACAGACATAATATATCATGCCCATCGTATCGAACAGCATGCAATAAACTCCAGACGTTTCTGATGCGACACAACATACTTCATAAACCTCAAAAGCTATCTCGGGAGAGGGAAGGAAGGAGAGGGTGCATAGGGGGAGAATGCCGCGTTGCCACATTCATCAAGTCGTCCACCATGAAAAAGATGAAACGTCTGTGGCCAACAGTAAATACATACATAGAATATATATATATATATATATATATATATATATATATATATATATATATATATATATATATACAGTATAATCTCATCAGTCGTTTGAGTGTCCACTGCATGACCGGCCTATCTCTACTGAAGTGGGGACGATACAGCCAATGTATCTCTACCAAGTGGCTTAGGCTGTCTGGTAGAGATTGTATGTAGCGTGTGAAGTGCTCGTAAGTGTAACTGTAGTGTTGTAGTG